>NC_065517.1:37278585-37287565 GCF_006386435.1 Epinephelus moara
GCTAACAGCTAACGGTTAGCCCAGCTAATCTACGATAACCATGTTATTAATTACAAAACGTGCACACAGAAATAGTAATGTTTGTTCAATCATCTGCTGGCTTTCTACCCGGAAGTATTTGTAAACAACAAGTCGATTACCTCTATAGGCAACAGTACAAGATTTTGTACTGGAAGCATTTTGGTTTCTGCTTGAAGTCAGTCACGTTTGAGTGGCAGGTAAGTAGTCTGTGTGGACAGCAAAAGAGGTGCAACACATTGGCTGAAATACAATCTCAGTCAGCAATCATCTGACAATAAGCTAGCTTTTAATTAGCTTTTTTTTTTTTTAGAATTTATCTCCATTTATATGCAGATAGCCATTTGTAGAAATAAGCCAAATGGATTGCAAATGGAAAAGGAAGTCTTGGCCTGTGTAGTTGCTGACCTTGGTGGAACCTCCAAAATATTTGCCATTGCTCCCAGATCAATAGCGGATGGGTTACGTGATTGTCCTACAATTAATTACCATTTCTATGCCGACGATACTCAATTATACCTTTCCTTTGACAATAGCAACACCGACCAATTAAACAACCTCCACTTGTACATTGCAGAGATCAATAACTGGATGGCATCAAACTTTCTACAGCTCAACTCAGATAAGACAGAAGTTATCATCATAGGTCCAGACTCATCACATGTTGCCTCCCATCTCGGTCCCCCTTCATCCCACATTACTAACTCTTGCAGAAACCTCTGTATTATTTTTGATAGCCACCTCAATTTCGATCATGTTTCTTCCAACTCCGAAAAATCTCAAAAATCAGATCATTTCTTTCAACAAAAAACTTAGAAATAGTCATACATGCATTTATTTCATTCCAGTTAGATTACTTTTCTCATGCCTTGCACATCATAACCTAAACAAATTACAGTTGATTCAGAATGCTGCAGCCAGACTCATTACCAGGTCCAACAGGAGAGAACACATCACGCCAATTTTAAAATCCCTTCACTGGCTCCCAGTCTGTTTTAGAGTGGATTTTAAAATTTTAACAATTACTTTCAAGGCTCGTATGGGGCTAGCCCCTGAATATATAGCTGACCTCCTGACCCCATATGAGCCTGAACGCAACCTGAGATCCTCTGGTAGGTCATTGCTGGCCATCCCTTGGTCCAACTTGAAGACCAAGGGTGACCAGGCCTTTCCTTGGTCCAACTTGAAGACCAAGGGTGACCAGGCCTTTTCTGTTCGAGCCCCTCATCTATGGAATAACCTGCCGGAGGAGATCAGGGAAGCTAACACATTGTCTTTTTTTAAGTCCCTTTTAAAAACTCACTACTTCAGACTTGCTTTTAACTAATTTGAATTATCTGTTTGCTTTTATTGTTTCTCATTTTGTGTTTTATTTTATTATTTTTATTCATTTTATTTCACTAACTGCCTGCTTATTGTCTTTTAATATGTAAAGCCCTTTGTAACTTGTTTTCGAAAAGCGCGTTACATGCGATTATGGAAATGTACTGCCCAAGAGCACTAAAGCCAAACTAAATTTAAAAAAAAAAACAGACAGGGTGTAAGATGCTGGACTTTGTAGATCCAGTAAAGCTTTATTGGGATTTTCACCCTGCAAGTCATTGGAATAATGGGCTGTAATTTGCTTGCACTTTGTATGTAAAGAGAGATTTTCCAAGGGGCAGAAACAGTATGAAAATACATACTGGAAATGATAATCTGACATGAGATTGGACAAGTGTATTCTGCAAATAAAAATTGGGATCATTAACATAATTTCATCTCCTGTGGTTTTAAAATAAACTTTTAGTTTTTTTCAAGTCTTTCTTGAAACAGCACTCACACAGCCACACATACGTTAAAACAGATATCACGATTTCAAACAATTCCAATGAAAGAGATGGAAGACTAAATCCACTCTCCTTGTTTTAAGGAATAATGTGTTCTAACCTTTAGCCAAAGCAAATATGAAGCTACAGAAGTGTGACAGCTATCTTCCAAAGTTAGTTTTTTCAGTACAAATTTCCCTCTTTATGTTTCCACAAAGACATTTTCCTCGCAGTGCTGCAGTGGAGGGATAGAAACACCAAGACGGATATCTGTACTAAGGAGACTGTAAATCTGGAAGACACCGACTTTATTTGTTTAACTCAGACTGCTCCTGATATTTGCTTGAACTGAACTCAAGAAAGCATTTTTGGCACAAGATGAGGACTGGGGATTTTGTTCAGGAATATTTCTGTCTTGTGCTTTTTTACACATACCATGGCAATGTCGGAATAGACGCAGCAAAGGACAGTGCAGCAGATGACAGCAATAATGCAACATTTATGAACGCCATAGAATTCAAGAAGATGGAGCAAGGCCGAATGAATGTGTACGCGGCGAAAGACTTCTCTTATTATTTTCAGGAACACGGCAGGAGTAATGATGAGGAGCTGTTTTTGTCTGGTGCCAATGTTCTTGGGCCTTGGACCAACGACGTGGGACACACTGGGGCGACTCAGGGGACAGACGCTCACCAACGACCCAACACTGACCATCAGCAGAAAATTTGCTTGGTGTGTCGGGGCCTTAGGAACAGATATCTTCTTGATTTGAGCTGTATCTGAAGATATTCACAGTCTACTTTATGTAAATGAAACCAGAATCTGATTCCCACAGCTCTTTGCGGATTAATTAATTGAAGTGTTTTACATTACACCTTTAATGTAGAATTATAAAATGTTTCACAAACCCAGAAGAAGCAGCACTTGTATGTTTTTATCTCTTCAAAACGAGGAGCTGATTTATCTTATTATTGCATGAGATGTGTTCACTTGTTGCTCCGTTCAGCGAGATAAATCAAGCACACATCAAAGCAGTTCAAATATTTGAAACCCTATTCATGTTCTGTATATTTTGCCTGCAGGTCTGAAAGCCAGGACCACAGAGGGCAGTGCGGTGAGGTGAACCTGGGAAAGCCTGCAACAGCTGTGAGAAACCATCAGATCTGCCATTCCTCACACTTCAACAGCCAACAAGAAAGCGATTTACGACGGACGGAGAGGGAGAGAAAGAGACGGAGAGAAGGAAGGACAGAGAAGAAAGGACGGACGGCGGAGAAGGAGACATAAACAGAGAGAGAGAGGGAGAAAGAATGAAATAAACAGACAAAGGGGTAAAGACAGAGGAGCTGAAAGGAGATGTGATAAAGCAAGCGAAATGAAAGAGGAAAGAAAGATAAATAGACAGAGAAAGAGTGACAGAAAAAATAACAAGATGGCTGACAGGGATAGAGTGGTAGTGCTTGGAGCGAGAGCAAGACGACAAATTGAGAAGTTAAACTATTTAAATATGAGAATATCACGTCTACACACTGTACAGCGTGTGCTACACATGATCCTGTTCTCTGATTCTCTCTGGTCCACCAAACACACAGAGGGACAGACTGCTCGATCAGCACTGTCACATACATGACAGACACACAAACTCACACTCTCACATATCAGCTCCAAGGTCGTGCCTTTAACAGGGACAGCTGAGCGAATAGCGTCACAGTGCTACTGCCAAAAGGCATGGCAGGCGGCCTAATGACACTCGGATATAACAATCTCTCTATACTTCAATCCAGCGACCGCTTTGTGTGTTCCTCCATCTTGTGGCACCGCCATCACTGAAGTGGCAAGTCGCTGCGTGCTGACAGTGACGGCAGCAAAGGTAACTGATGACAAGCTTTGGTATTAAATGTCAATGTTATTGATCGCCAAATAACAGTTATGTTTGTGTAACATTAGCTAAGCAGATATTTCTTGTTTCACCATGAGTTTTTACAAAGCTAAAGTTTGCCACAACTTTTGGAGATGCAGAGGACTGCACAGGCTCTTTCTGATGCTGTTGAAAGTAATTTGAAAGTCGTCGAAAACCGGTTCTTGGTCAGCGACTTCTGGCGTCAGACACCGACGAAAAAAGCTGTCCTTCCATGTTGGCATGATACGCGGCCGATTGCCATTATTGTTTAACGGTGCCCAGTGCCATCAGAGGGAAAGGCGGCAGGACAACAACTGGACCTGCACTGCGCTTGTATAACGCCCTTCTAGTCTTCCGACCACTAAGAGTGCTTCTTACATTATCTGTCACATTAATCCATTCACACACACACATTCATAGACAGGTGGCCAGCAACCTGGAGCAAATTGGGGTTCAGTATCTTGGGGATCGGACCGCTGATCTTCCAATAAGTGGACGTGGACGACCCGCAGGTTGGAGGGGTGATGGATGGGAGTAACAACCACCGACCTTCACATGGGAGGCTGGTGTTCACTTCCTGTAAGATTGTAAAGCCAAACCCTGTTCTTTTTAACTGAACCCAACCATGTGCGTGTTTTGGCAAAACATAACCGCGTGCGTTTGTTGTTGAAGGACAAAAAGAGACTGTTTGCCAACTGTACATTTCCTGTGAAAACAGAGGTGTATTCTGAAAACAGGCAATGCATGTAATAGACTCAAGCTGACACGGCGTCCCAGGACATCAACAACCAACGCGACCAGGATACCTTGCACGTTGTATGTCGACATGACAATTCAATGAACAAACATCGATATGTGACGAGGTCGGAGTAAGAATGTTACATAGAAAGTAAAGGTGAAAGCAGAAAACTACAGACGTCTCAAGACAGCTTTCATTCACACCACAGACTATAAAATAATGGATGTAGCCATCATGAAATCACGCACTGCCATTTTGAAGCCTCCACTTCGGCATTTTGGTCGTCGCCATCTTGGATTTTAGGTGCCAGAAGTGACATATTTGGATGAGAGGGTGGAGATAAACCTGATGCTAGCTACTATGCTTGGTAAGCATGCTGCATTTACAGCCGTGGTTGACTTTGATAATGTTAATGCTAATGTTAACTAGCAAAAAACACAGGCTTAAAACCATTAAAACAAAATGTACTTACTGGAAAAACTGAACATTTTACTCCTGAGAGGTCTTTTTTATACAACCAAACTCTGAACAAGACTTTTAAGGCTACAGCTACGCCTACGCTCCGTGAATATGGGGTTACACCATTGTTACGTTAGCTAACCAGTGTTGTTGCCGTGTTGGTGACTTGTCAATGGTTTGCATGCACCTGTCACTGAAAGTCACTCCACCCTTAGTTATGCAAAACTTTAAGCCTCAATTACATTTTAAACAGGTGAGTTATATAAAAATGTACTTCCTGTACATTTGTCATGAATGTTAAAATTAGCTACAGAGACCAAAACTGTTTTTTGTACGAGGCTGTAAACATGTTTGTGTGGGACTGACTCGCTCTTGGAGCCAGCCTCAAGTGGCCATTAGAGGAACTGCAGTTTTTGGCACTTTCATGTTG
Organism: Epinephelus moara; assembly: GCF_006386435.1. Lineage (NCBI taxonomy): Eukaryota > Metazoa > Chordata > Actinopteri > Perciformes > Serranidae > Epinephelus > Epinephelus moara. The sequence goes on from NC_065517.1 coordinate 37,283,940, forward strand.
GCTTCTTTTTTCAGCCCTGGAAGTTGCCACTTAATTCAAATGTAGTCTGGGGCCGTTTAGTGGCCATTTTGGTTAGGAACCGGAACCAGGGCGAGAGAGACAGGATCCGGAATTCGATGGATGCGCCTTTCCGTCAAAATAAAAGCACCAAGCTAATAAAAATTTGGTGAAACTTTTTAATTTAAAGAATATAATTTACAAGAAAAGCCCCAAGCCCTTAAGTTCACCTTTTTCTTTTATTGTAAATCGATGGTGCGCCAGAATTTAAAGTTTTACTTTGGTGAACACTTTTACTTTGGTGAATTTGGTGAATTCCGGATCCGCTCTCTAGACCGGAACCAGAATCCAGACAAAATTCAGGCCTAGTCCACATAAGCACAGGTATTTTTAAAACCAAACTTTTTTGGCCTCCAGTTTTTAAAAAATCTGCGTCCATACGAGCGGTGTAATAAAAATACCTCTGTCCACATGACACCGCAAATTCCACTATCAAGCAATGTAATACACATGCCAAAGCAGTAGGTGGCGATATAACTCCTAACTGTAAGGCCATTGTAGCCAATCAGAAGGCAGTAAAACGTCATTACCGGAAAAACAACAACAAGCGTACTATTATGCAGCAGGAGCAGTCTCCGTAATAGCACACTCTTGCGCCTCTGTTGCTGGATGTGGTTGGGTAGCGTTAGTTGTATGATACAGCCACAAAGTGCTGATATGCTGCTAAATAGCAGCAGTATTTTGTTTAGGTCCATCCTCAAATCGTCTCTCGCACACACTGGATCGGGTAAAAACACAGCTGTTTTCTGTTTACGTCGCACACTGTGACGTCATACAATGGAGACGAGACAAAATAACTGCGGTTATCCTGTCCACACATGACTGCTGACACCGGACTTTTCCAAAAAGTTTACCCTGGACTCCAGTTAAAATAACTCCGGTTACAGGGGCCCAAAACTGTGGTTACGTGTGGATGAAAGGCCAAACCGTGAGCAAAGAGTCACGGTTATTTTTGAAAAGGCGAGAACTTCCCAAATACCTGCGTTGGTGTGGACAGCCCCTCAGAGTGAATGGGAACCAGGCTCTTCCCCGCACGTGGAGAGCCTGGTGACGCGAGGCTAATCCAAATGTATTGTAGGGGAATGCAACCGCAGTAATGGCGACTTGTTTACTTCCATATGTCCCTGTACTCATCTATATACTTAGACTAAAAAGACTGAGGTGAGCTACTGTCCCCATAGCAAGGTCAAAGGTCAGGTAATCTACAGAATGATCTTCCAAGGCTTGACCGATGCAGGTGTGGTTGACCTCATGTCCTCCAGGTAAGGAACAGTCACCCTATACACTGCTACAACCTGCTGCTCCAACAATGAAAAATATTTCCTTCTACACCTCCACTCTCCTCCACCTCCACCTCCACCTCCACACACACACACATTTCCTCCTGTCGTGTTCTCGATTTCTGTCTGCTTGTCTTGTCTGCGGTGGGTTGGTGGTGTGGAAAGCTTCGTTTATTTGGTCTTTTAATACAAGCTGACCCCCTGTCCGCCAGCGTGTGTGTGTATGTGTGCGCACAGGTCCAGAGAGCACTCTCCCATGACAACTACGTCAACGACCCGGAGACGGTGTCGACAGAAGACCACACCACACGGGGAGAACACACACATCAACTCAACACACATGCGGACAAATACACATTAACACATATACACTCATATATCCAACAAAAAACGTACAGCACAGTGTGTGTGTGTGTGTGTGTGTGAGAGTGTGTGTGTGTGTGTGTTTATGTGTGTTTTAGTCTTGAGGAAATCTTCAGCATGTGTTAGATGAATCCCCGGGGCTCTTCCTCAGCTCTGATTGGCTGGCTGGCTCACTGTGTTTGTTTCCACAGCGACAGAGCTGTCACTGCCTCCCACCACCCAGGTAGAGCTGTCAATCACACTGGCTGCCAGCCAACCACACGCAGGCCTCGCTGCAACCGATCACAACGCCGAAACATCACCGAAATAATAATCATGATGGTGAGAAATTATAAATGACTTTTCAAAACACAGTTTTACTAGAAATAAAGTGAAGCATTTAAAGAGCTTCTGCTTTATGTTGGAAACAAAACTGGTCTCTAATCAGATTTAAAGAAAAGGTTCATTTTAATGGATAAAATATTTCAGTGCTAAAACTCAAAACAGCCGTTGTTTAACCACAACTTGGCCTTTGCTTTAAAAAAGAATTGGCCATACGCAGTTCTTTAATCACAACCTTCCATTTGGTGCTGTTCAATCTGCGTTTCGTCATACCTTAAATCACATCATCATTATTATTATTGCCCCTCTTATTTATGACCTGAATACTCCACAGGGCGTGTTTCCAAACAATCATAATCCATCTTTGAAAGCTGACTTCACTTCTTGTCTTAAAATGAAGAATCTCATACCAAACAGAACGGCCTGTTTACTGTGAGGGTAAATAAATAAAGGGGTTGCTGATGTGTAAATAGTTCAAAGCTGGATTTGAAATAACATTATGAATGTATAGAATGTGGAGTGACAGATAAATTAATTTGTTTATTGTGTCATTTATAACTTGGTCTGACCATAAATGGTTTTGATAGGAAAATCTTGTTTTAATAAACGTCATATTTGAAGTGTGTATATAAGGGCCTGAGCATCAGCATCTTTTTTTAATTGTTCCCAATAAGGAGAAAGCATATGTGGCCGAACGCGGCCGCATCCAGAAGAGGCGCTACACCCGGCATCATTTTTTAGAACGCTCTGGCTTTTTTGTGCAGACACCCTAGTTGAAAATCTCTGAACTTTCAAAAAGCTGCTGGTGTCGTCACCGCCGCTCCTTTAGCTGATGTCTCTCCTGAGCCACATGTCAGTCAGAAACTATCACAGCAAAGACAGAAAAGCTTGTCTGTGGAAGCAGATCAGCCAGACACATAATGTTGCTGGCGAGTGTTGTGCTTTTATCCTCTTGCACCTCATAAGCTTGTTGAAACTGTGTCCTCAATGCTGTGTTCCAGTGTATGGAGTAAATTTATGGAATGGGTTAGAAACAGAAATGATGGTGTGTAATACACATCATAGATTTAAGAAATCATTCGGCCAAATGCATACAGTGTTTGCACTGTTGTGAATATTTTTAACACATACACTAGCTAATGTGTCAGTCTTAAGACCTTTGCACAGTCTCCATTTTTTCGTCTGAAACTGTCGCACATCTAAAACTAAATACGACTTCATGTTATGTCAATCATGTTTGCACACTGAGGCCTCTAGTTTCCCGGCGCGGCGCAGGGTGGCGAACCCCGCGCAGAGCTAGTTTCGAGCAGCGCAACCCAAGGCGCGCTCAGTTTGGTAGTTTGGCAGACCGAGGTGCGCTGAGATGGGTGTGGCGGCGCAGCAGAGGGAGGTGTCGACAGATCCAGCTTAGCGCAGTGACAGTTTCGTGCCAAAAGGCTTCGCTGAAACCAGGTCTACTGTCAACACAGGCGGAGCGCAGCTGGTGTAAGCCGAAGTTTGGCTGAGCGGCGGACATGTCAACAAAACCTCACAGGCAGGTTTCCAGAATATCAGGCACATTAACGATGCAATAAATAGCCACAAAACCACTATTCAATGCAACTA
>NC_065517.1:37288397-37309441 GCF_006386435.1 Epinephelus moara
GGTGATATTTTATGGTGTTTCTGTGTCATAAACAACATCAGCTATCATAATCACACCTGATTTCAATAAGGTACAATGTTTGAAGCTGGCTGAGTGTTGTTTGATCACTGACAGTACTGTTTTGAAGCCGAGTGAGCGCTCTTGTCATTTGGAGCTCCGCCTGGATCTTTTCATAGAAAAAACACTGTAGAATGGTCATACTTTGAGCAGTCATTTACCTGCTCAGATGAAGCCACAGACAGTTATTCATCCTGAAATACATTTTTTATTTTATTTTAGGCAAAATCTTCAACTTTTTACTGACTTCAACACAAAAAACAAAACCCCCATCAGAATCAGTGTGTAAGGTTTCTGTGCGTAATGATGTTTTTCAGATGACGGGTTAAAGAACTCATATTTTATCAACAGTCTCTTCAAACACTCACACTCTATGTGACAGTGAATAACTTCATAATTAGGAGAGCGATGGCCAAGCAAGCAAGTTCCTCCAAAAACAAAGTCCTTAAATAATAAACTTCTTTATTACAGTGAGAAACACAGATGAAGTCAATAACTTAATTATAACCACACTCCACTGAGAGGACTGCCAGCTCTCTTATTGAATGTATTGTGCATGATTGCTTCCTGGCACAATTCACTGGGACACCTGACTGGAGCAGAGCCATCGTTAATGTTATTAATTACACCCGCGCTGTTTTTACTGCGATAAGTCACATTTGCCACAGTGACAAACGTCTGTGAGTCAGTTTTAGCACAACAGATACTGTACGCTAATGAGAAAACAACAACGTGTTCCACTGTGTGGTTATAATGAAGTTTGCATCTAAACAAGTTACAATTGAATTTTAATCAAATTTTCAGCCTTTTATTTTTCTCAGTGAGTCCCCCTGACACACGGCAGATTTTTCCCAAATGACACAAATAATGAGGAAGATCATAAAAACTAAAAATAGAGTCTTTTCTATTTTGGAGTTGAGATGCATGTGAAGGCGATGAAAAGCAGATGACACACAATATAGGAGTCAGGGTCTTACAGAGAATGTCACAGAACCAGGACTGTCGTAAAAACAGACAAACACATAAGACGTTCAGAGGAGGAAGCAGAGACAGACAGACAAATTTACAAAAGCCTTTCCAGGTCTTATGAGGGGCGTTTGAATTCATTTTTTAATTGTTAATATGTGTACATGTGTATAGATGTGTTTAAGGACATTTCATGTCATTATTTAAAGCATCTGAAAACACATCGAGGGAGAACCTACATTTTCAGTGGTGCCAAAGTATATACAGCATACACAACTTAAAATAAATAGCAATAAGAGAAGAACAGAAGGCTTTTTCAATGTTAATAATCAAAAACTAAAAACAGTGACAGTTACAATCAATAAGGTCACTATTATACCCTGAAATTCTCTCAGCGGTATTACTGAAGTCAGCTTCAAGTTTTGTTGAAGCATACTTTAAGTGTGTGGAGGAGGGATAACCATTGGTTTCTCTAAAAGATCATTAACTGGTAATGTTGGGAAAACCCACACTGTTGTTCTAATGATGTTTTTAAAACCCTAAACGACTTCCCTAACCATCTGGATGAAAAATATTCCATCTGCAGCACAATAAAAAAAACATTTGTAACCCATTTCCAAAGTTGCGACTGTTTTCTGTCCAGGTAGCTGGCGGGTTGCCATGTTTGTTTTGATCTGGATACACGTAGGCTAATAAGGTAAAGTGTTACTGTAATTCCACTGCGACATGTAACTAATTACTTTTTCAAACAAAAAACGCAGTTACAATTACTGAAATTTAAATGTGCTCATTACTTGAGTCTTGGTCATAGCACAGAAATGCAGCCTATTCCCCGGATTTTTCCTGGCTATGATCTATCTTGATCCACTGTCTTGTTTGTGTGCATGGGTTTGAGAGGGAGTGACAGAGAGAAGGTGGAAGGTGGACTATTGCACGCAATGTTTCTGTAAGTTAATAACCTAAAACCCATAGTCACCAACCTCGGCGTTAAAATGGACAGTGGTTTTAAACTTAATAAACAGATCAATTCTGTAGTGAAGACCAGTTTTTATCATCTGAGGCTTTTATCTAAAATTAAAAGTGTAGTATCTTTTAATGACTTTGAGCGCTTGATTCATGCTTTTATCTCGACCCGTTTGGACTACTGTAATGCTCTCTACATTGGTATTAACCAGGCCTCCCTTGCACGCTTACAGTTAGTCCAAAACGCGGCAGCACAGCTTTTAACAGGAACCCGAAAGCATGACCACATTACCCCCGTTCTCGCCTCCCTCCACTGGCTCCCTGTCCATTTTAGAATTAATTTTAAGATCTTGTTGTTCGTTTTTAAGTCGTTAAATGGGCTGGCGCCTGAGTATATCGCGGACCTCATTCACATCTACACCCCCTCCAGAGCATTGAGGTCTGCTGATCTTTTGCAGCTCGTTGTCCCAAAATCGAGACAAAAAACTAGGGGCAACCGTGCTTTTTCTGTGGTAGCTCCGAAAGTATGGAATGAGCTACCCTCCCACGTCAAAATGGCCCCTACCCTGGAAACTTTTAAGTGAATGAGCTACCCTCCCACGTCAAAATGGCCCCTACCCTGGAAACTTTTAAGTCCCGCTTAAAAACATACCAGTATTCCCTGGCTTTTAATCCATCATGAGAGTTTGTGTGAGCTCTGTTTTGTCTCGGTCTCTGTTTTTGTTTTTGTCTCTCTCTGTTTTGTATTGCGATTGAATCACTGGTTGGTTATTTTTCTGTTTTTAGGTATTTTCAGTGTTCTGAATACTTGTTTTTATTTATTTACTGTGTTTTTTAAATTTGTTGTGCAGCACTTTGGTAACCCTGTGTTTTTAAAATGTGCTATATAAATAAAAGTGGATTGGATTGGATTGGATTGGATAAAGTTACCTGGAGCACTGCAGGTCACGTCACCTTACGATTTCTCAATTAATAGCATTAATCAGTCAATCAATCAGCATCAGGGGGCGTACACATGCCGTGTTTTTTGCACCCTCAAATTCACTGTTGTCAACTAAACAGGCAACAGGCACGCCAGACACCAGAGTGATGCCATCGCGGCGCCCACGCATTTTTTTTCAGGTCAACGGCTGCACCCTGAGATAAACTGAGTTCAACTTTTGGAACACAGCAGCTCTCACCGCACGTCATGTGATGAGGAACAACCAATCACAGCCGACAGATATCTTTCCCTTCTGTAAATATCGGTCTGTGATAAATACGGGAAAGTAATAATTTTGGTGCAGGGCTGCCAGAGCTTTACATCTGTCCCACGGATGATGAGCCAACACACTTAAAAACAGCTCCTGGAAGAAGATCAGCTCTGCACTCAGGATTACAGGCAAACGGGCTATGGTATGGCTTGTTAAGGTTGCTTGGCAACTCCAGACGCAACCTGCCGTCGTGCTCTTGAAGGCTGGTACAAAAGAGCACAAAAGTAGCGCCCAGCACCCGACCTCGCGTTTTCCAGGCGGCATGTGTATGGGCCCTTAGACTGTCAGTGCACAGTTCAGGCATTTTGATTTGCTTTCCTAGAGATATGGACATTATTTGTCCCCTCATCGAGATCAAGGACAAATTAGGCCCGTTCTAAGGAGCTGTAGTTGTACGTGCAGGATCTGACTTACTGTTAGGGTCAAAATAAACGCATGATTAAGTTGGTACAACACCGCCAACTAGCGTACGTACGCACATGATTACGTTTAGCCAACACATGCAGGTGGTTGGGTTTAGGAAAAGAGAATGGGGTTTGGCTTTACCATGATACGTGGAGGGAACACTGTTGGACCCATCCACCACCCCTCCCACATGCCTTACTTGGACTTTCGGCCCCTTAACTGTTGTTGTCAGGCCATGTTTCTCCATGATGCTTCCAGGCACCATTAAACAGTAACAGCGACCGGCCACGTATCATGCCGACATGTGACATGAAATGACAGCTTTTTTTTTGTCGTGGCTGACGCTGGAAGTCACTGCCCAATCACCATTATTCAACAACTGCCGAGTAAGACTGGTTAAGAGAGGCGCAAATTGGAGAAAAGAGCCACCATGAAAGATAGTAGCGTAAACATCAGGAACGATTTGGGATTAACACTCTGACATGTGGACAGGAAGAGCCGGAGGTCGAACCGCCAACCCTCAGATATTGGCAACCTGCTGAGCCGCAGTCTTCCCAAAACACCGCAGTCACCCCAAAAATGTCTCCTCCTTCAAACCAGATTTGTTTTTTCATCAGTGAAAGTGATCATGTGATTATGTGTGTGTGTGTGTGTGTGTGTGTGTGTGTGTGTGTGTGTGTCAGTCAACACGTGTTTTGTGTTAATCCTCGTCCTTGCTCAGCAGTCACACACTCTGCTGTACACACACAGAGCAGTGTGTCCCCTGTGGGCTACAGTAGCTCCCTCAGTGTGTTTGTGCCTCCGCTCAGCTGAATACAGTAAAGCCTTTTCACTGTAATCACTGATCAATAATAGTGATCAGAGGCCGATCATCAATACTGTTCCATCTGCTACCATTAGGCTTCAACAAATAAACACACACTCTAGCTTCAAACAGGCGGCTCTGTGGGTTAAATTACTTTTCTCAAGATATAAACAGAATTATTTTAAACACAAACGAACGTCATCTAAACACACTCATATATGCTGACACACAACACACACAATCCCCTCCCTAACACACACTCACACACACACACACACACACACACACGCAGGTCTACAGTATGAAGCCATCATTAATGCGCTGAGCCGGATGTTGCTGTGACCTTTCTCTTTTTAGGTCTGACCCCAGCAGATGACCCTGGAGAGGGATTAGTCTCTGATACGCCTAATTAACCCCACAGCACACTGCTCAGAGTGGAGCAGCCACTCACTCACTCACTCACTCACTCACACCACAACACCCTGACTCTCTTATATCTATACTTAATGTCCCTGTCTTCTTTCTTTGGTTGGGAAATCTTCTCAAACAGAAAATGTCTAAGAAGGAGAACATATTTTCTGAGCAAAAAGTTGTCCGTCCAACACCTGCAAAATTCTCAGACACCCCGTCCACCCTGACCCATCCACTAACACTCCTCTGACCCTGTATAATCCCTGTGAAGCCTAAACAAGTGTATTTTGACTGTGGAGTTTGCAGAAAGGAAGCAGGTTGGATTTCCACAGGAGTTTAAACCCGACAAAAACATCCACATTGAAATCTGCAGAAATAATAGCCTGAGTGTCAGACTGAAGCTCCCAGAAATCTGCAGAAATAATAGCCTGAGTGTCAGACTGAAGCTCCCAGACCCTTCAGTCTGACAGCGCTTCCATTGAAGGCGATTTACAAGGGGGAGGGAATTTGATTTTTTCCCTAACCAATCAGTAGAGATCAACGACTCACCCAGAATCTGACGTCATTAGTATCCATGCCTCGGGGGTGCCGAAAACAAGCGAGCACTGCCCGTTTAAAATGTCTCCGTCGTCGTGCACGCCCAGCTGCATCGCCGTTAAATCCAGTTTAGCAGCTTCCTTAATTTGGTCCTCCATTAACGCGAGTAGTGGCGAAATACCTCGATAGCATCGTTAATGTGGTCTGTAGGATCTGTAGCGGTCGCCATTGTTGCTATCCTCACCAGTTACCCACCGGCGTACAGCTTGACATCAGCGTGGCGCTGATTGGCTAATCGCTAGACCCCCGGCGTTCATTGGTCCGTCCATCGTTTAGACGAGATAAATCGCAAATTCATTGAAGTATGCCAGACCAGTAATGCAAGCCTACTCAGTTGAGAGGGCGGGGTCTATGGTCTGGAACCAGGCTACAGAAATAAGTCTGCTAACATCACACACACAGAGACTCACATTGAATTTAAAAAAAGGGGGGGACCAATCTGCTTTCACTGCAGGACATAAATAGTTCTAATTCATGGGTAACATATGCCGCTATCTTCTCCATTTTGTAAAATGTCCACTGTAATACTTCTGTCACTTTTCAAGTGTACAAAGGAGCGCTAAACTAACAAATGGCTCTTTGAAAAGGTTGTCTGAAATTGTACACCGTTATCCCGATTTAAATTTTTTCTGTGTCTCTCCTCTATAATCGTAATCAGACCGAACAGCTCTGGGGACTCCCTGAGAGGAACTGTCCACTGGGGAGCTCCCCAAGAACTATATACCCTCAGGGGCTTTTTTCCTGTTTGCATTTGCTCCACCAATAGGAACTCTGAAGAGATGTTAGCCAGCTATTTTAGATACTGATAGTTATGTTGAATTTTACATAAACGCTCAGTGAAGTCTGGACTTGGCTGTCGGTCCATTTGTCTGTGTTTTCTTCAGTTTTTTTGTCACGAGCTGATATTTGTCTTTTGTGTTGTCAGTTGTTCAAACAACTAACAGGTTTCAAAAATTGTAGTTGCCAGTGCTGCATTGTCTTACGTGTTCAACCAATCACCCAGTGGCAGCTGCTGGTCTTTCAAACAGGGGAAGCTCACTTTAAGTTTACATCATAAAATGTGTCATGTTGTAGCGAGGCAGCAACTTATAAAATGAACATTTAATTGAAGCCGTTTTTCAACCACACTCATGCCATAGAATCACAGCAAAACGGCACTCTGTCAGAAGACTCCACTCGCAAATATCCACATGGGACTGAGCTGGAAATGTGGAGATGCTTGTGTGTATTTCCAAAGCGCTGTCAATCACAAAGGGGTTCAGGGTCTGTGTACTTCGCGGCCATTCGTTTTTCGTTTCAAAATAAAAAAAAAAAAATTCAAAAATTGAAACATGGAAAAACAACCATTACCCATTTTTTTGTTTTGAAATGACCAAACGAAAAAGGAAAAAAACAATCCATCTCCCATTTTTTATTTGATAATAAAGAAAAGAAAAACGGAAAATGAATCGTTATCCATTATCCGTTATCCGATTTCATTTGGGAATTTAAAAAAAAAAAACCCTGTGGGAAACTCCTTTCTCTATTTTTGTTCGTTTCTTCTCTGTGACCAGTAAGTTGCATTCATATGCTCTATGAAATGTACACACAGAGCATGTACATTTCCTATAACTATTAGAATATTGCTTTAACTGACATGTTATGCTAATAAATAACTTTTCTAACTAATCTAGGTCACTCTACATGGACAACAACTAACGGCATACCACATTACACATGACATGTCCGCAAAAAATGATATGCAATACGTGAATTAATAAAAAGTTTTATTTCCATGGACCAAACGTTCCTTTCCGTCCGCCAGTTTTCCGTGAAAGTGACGTCAATTTCAGTCAAGTCGGCAACTCCTGTTCCAAAATCATCTCCGAGTTGTTTTTCCGACATGAGCGGGCGTTCATGTGTATTTTCCCAGTCGGAAAGTAATTTTCCCGATTATTCCAACACCACATGAATGCAACTTACTGGTCACAGAGAAGAAACGAACAAAAAATAGAGAGAGGAGTCTCCCACAGGGTTTTTTTAAATTCCCAAATTAAATCGGATAATGGATAATGGATAATGGATAATGGATAACGATTCGTTTTCCGTTTTTCTTTTCTTTATTATCAAATAAAAAATGGGAGACGGATCGTTTTTTTCCTTTTTCGTTTGGTCATTTCAAAACAAAAAACGGACAATGGTTGGTTTTCCGTGTTTCAATTTGTTATTTCGAAACGAAAAGCGAATGGCCGCGAAGTACACGGACCATTCAGCGTTTAAGACAATTCCTCCAATCATCATGCATACACCGAGCGTCCTCTCATGCCTGCCGCTCCATTAGGTCCCAGGGAAGCTGAGCCTCCCTGGAAGAGACGATTTTGTCACATTTATCCAATGACCGTCTCGCTTTGCTGCATGAAAAAAACCTGCTCAGCGCTGTCTCATAGGAATGCTATGTAAATTCTTACTTTAATGTAAATTTAATGGTGCATATTTGACCATTTCTTCTATGCAATTTTACGGGAAGTTCAGCCTCCCTTGTTGTCTCAGAGCAATCGCCCCTGCAATCACTGTACAATTAGGTAACGTAAAAGTCATCTTGTGCCAAGACACGTACTCTGAAATAGGAGCTAAAAATGTCCCTTTTAAAGGGTCTCTGAGAACTATGATTGTTGAAGTTCTTGAGGTGCAGACAAAAGAAAAAGTAGGGTTATTAAAACTATGAAAAGATTCATCCAGTCCGAAAACACCTGCTGATGACTGTTCAAAACAGGTGTGAACTCTTTTGCCTTTAGATGTGGTCAGACAACATGTCAGCTAGTTTGTTTTAAGCAAATCTGATCCCTTCCAAGGTGTCAGTGTTTTAACCGAGCGGAGGAAAATTATACACTGAGAATGATGGTTTATATAACGAAGAATAAATTAGGAATGTATCAGGCTATATACAGCTGATAATGATCTATTACAATATACTTGATTTGCCCTAACACAGGCCCTACACTGATATCTCCCATGACTAGGTTCCAGCCTATTCTCATTCCATGGTTGTCAAATACCGACACTTCAATGTCTTTATGAGATGAACCAGGCTTTAAACTTACTCTGCAGCAATAGTTGACGCTGAGAGCAACTGACGTATGAAAGAAGAGTCGAAAAGAAAGTTCACATTGGGTGCTACAGAGGGGAAGTGAATGGGTCAGACAAACCAGACTTTCACCACAGTTCATGTGCCGAGTGAAACAAAAAGGTTGTTTTAACGTAGTGTTACATACTTTATGTGCAGCTGTCGGGCATTAAGGTGCATCACATTACTGTTTTGTTGCCCAAACCTCACCACAACCATTTCTCAACATTAATTACAATGTGTTTCAGCTGAGCGTCACATAGAGACGCTAAAGGTTACCCTGTGAATCACAAGGCGTGATAAGGTGTCGGTATTTGACAACCAGGAAGTGGAAACAGGTTGCAAAGTTCACCTCAGACACACACATAAAGATACACACAGCTGAGTTCATGATCAGGGCCACACGCACAGATACAGCACAGTATGTAAAGTATCCTGGGTTGGGTCGGGATGACGCAACTGGACACCAGCCTTCAAAACACCCGACACTTTATTTGCAAAGTTACCAAGCAACACGTCTCCAAGCTTTGACTTTTAATTGGCTGTAGTAAATAGCACCAATACTCTGAGTTTTTATTTCGCTGACTGAAGTTACTGCGTTTATCAGTAGATTTATGTGACAAATGCCAACTCCCATCCTGTTCACACCTCCTCGATTCTGCATGTGTGTGCAAAGTACATATGTATTTCTTTTAATCTGTGATGGACAGTTTTTGGGTGCAGGGCAGTTAAATATAATGCAGCCTAAAGACACCAGTTAACCATCAACAAACACACACACACATGTTACAAAGGAAGCAAGCCTCCACAGCAACACACAGGAAACCAACCATGTCCATCAGTGTCAGTGTTTGTGTGTGTGTGTATGTTCTTTATCTCTTCACAGAGACTTATGGGTCCCTCCCTACAGCTGCAGCTTTTCCCGGCTGTGTCATTTTGATAACTCAGTGGTTGTGAATGCGTGTCTTTGTCTGCACCGCTGTACAGAAAGCATATGTTTGTGTAAAGCATCCAAGGCCAGTGTCTGCCACACAGGTGTGAAGGTGTGAGGAAATGAATAAAACTGCAAACGCTTGTGTGTGCGTGACCTTGTGAAAGTGTGTGTATGTGCGAGAGAGATATCATACACACTCTATGTGAGCGACTGTCTGACTTTGGACATCTCACACTATCACATTACATCTGATTGTAGTCGCAGAGTTCTACAGCTCGTGTGTGAACGTTCGCTTTATTTTTAATTTCTGCAACATTTGTGGTTCTACTTTTTGTTTCGGCAGCCTTTCCTGTGAGGACAGAGGACTCGTGAGGACGGGGGCAGAGGGTCTGAGGTGGAGGGCAGCGAGGATGGGGGGGGGGGTTTACTGGTTATTACAGGAATCCAGAGAGCAGGACAGATGGTTAGACACTGGTCAGAGTTACACAGCAAAAGGTTGTAAAAGAGCTATGGGAAAACCATGTGTGTGTGTGTCACCTAGGAACGCACTCTCACACAGATGCACACATATGTGCACCCTTACACTCTCGCAATCATGTGTTCATTTGCCACAGGTGATGAGAGGAACGGGTTGGAAGCAAAAGGAGAAACAGACATTTGGAAAAAGGCATTTTGGATTGTTCACATACGCCTGCAGACAGAGCACCTCATCTCATAACATATGTTTCAGTCAGCTCTTTTTACCAGCTATTACATTACTACTATATTAGTTGTGTATACTCACCTTTTGTCTGTACAGTCAGAGATGTTATGTTGCATGATTACAACTCATGTGACAGCCCAGTCACCAGAATAAAATGTTGGCATTGTACATTTCTGCAAACTACAGATACGTTACATTTGTATGTTTCATGTGCATCTTATCAACGTTTCTAAAGTGACGTACTTCAGATTACATGTATATAAGCTGAGTTTCTCATCAGCAGGTGAATAGTGGATAACATGATACCTAAGCAAGATCTCCACCAGGCAACCGCCAAAGCTGATCGCTGTCACTCTAGATAATTCTTCAAGCTTTATTTCAGCCGATGCACCTCAGCACATTTCAGAAGCCAATAAAAATTCATTCCTTCATCTTCAAAAGGAAACATTTTAACTGCATACTTACTGTACTTATGGTAGAAGCTAAAATATCAAGAAAACATGACAGAATCAAAAATCCCCAAATCAGGCAGGCAAATGGTCTACTTCTGACACGTGGCATGTAGTGGGATGAAACAAACTTGGGTCACAGGCGGACTGGAAAGAGCTACACCAGGTGGAACTGGCGTCAATCGGCCAAAAGTTGGCCGATTGGCGCTGATGTTAACACTTCTATTTTCATCACTAATAAAATGCAGGGAATATGGTGTTTTACTTCGAAATGATGTCCTTGTGTTACTTTTTGCACTATAACCTACCTCTGTTAAATTGGCAATAATAAGAAGAACTCTGGTACTGTGAACATACATGTGAATGTCTTAATCCATATAGATTTTGCATGATTATTTTATTTCCCAGAGGTTTACTGCCTTTTTGCACATCATATTTTTGATTTATTTTGTGTTCAAATTGTTCATATGCTGCTTGTTCCACACAATTTCTGATAATGAAAGTATTTGAAAATAGTAAAATGTTCTTCCTTCAATTTATATCTTTGTAACGAGTGTTTGAACTATATTTAAGCCATCAAAAGCAGGTGTTTCGGGTTTTTTAAAATTGAAAAACGTAAAAATTTAATCGGCCGATATATCGGTTATCGGATTTTTTTATTCCATAGTATTGGAATCGGCATCGGCCCCAAAAAATCCATATTGGTCGGGCCCTAGTCAAGATGGCGATGAAGATAACAAAAACTGGGCCTGCCTGCAACAGACGGTAAAGCTTGCTGTTTTTAGCTGAGCTGATTTCCGGAAAACTTTTGGCTCTTACCAGCCGGATGACAGGAGTGAGGGCTCAGTGGTCACTCAGTACGTTTACACGCAGCTTGAGAAAATCGGATTATTGGCTTAGTTCGACTGAAATCGGACTTTTAAATGCATGTAAACAGCTTACTCTGACTGAAATTGGACTATCCGTAGCTCGACTAACACACCTAGATACTTTGATTGAAAATCGAACTATTGCTGCATGTATCCACTTAGTCTGACTGGAGTTGGACTCAGCATTCTGCGCATGCACCACTTTTTCTTTTGCAGACTTTCAACTGAAAGAAGGAGATGACGTAGCAGCAGTGCAGTAATTCCCAGAAAAACAAACAAGCATCATGGCGACCGAGAAGCAGAAGATGCACTCCTGGACGGACGAGGACTACATTCATGGTCCAACAGCTAAAGGAGCTAAACATTTTGAAGTTTATGGATGGTAGGAAAACGCCTTTATTTGATAGGACAGACAAGCGTGAAAGGGGGAGAGAGAGAGGGAGTGACATGCAGCAAAGGGCCACAGGCTGGAGTCGAACCCAGGCCGCTGCGGCAACGGCCTTGTACATGGGGCGCCTGCTCTATCCACTAAGCCACCGACGCCCCAACATGGATTTATTTTAAAAAGTTTCTGAACAAGAACCGGAACTAGTTCAATACACACTATATTAAAAAGGACACAGCGTCACCTATCGAGGCGGAGTCAGACGTACTTGGTCAGAAATTCGATTTTCTCTTCTGCATGTATACTCAGACGAGACGAGAAGTCCGACTTGACTGATTAGCCGAGCTATGAGCTTAGCTCGACTACTGCGTGCATGTAAACGTACTGACTGATGGTATAAAACAGTCAATAAAACAGGTTTTTCAACAACTGTGAATCACCACAACCATGAGAAGTCCTTGAGCATACAGTCACAGATGTGCACACAAAATATGAGGCTGATTGGTCCAGTAGTTTGAAAGATTAGCTGCAGACAGACAGATACGAACACACACTCATACACTCATACACTCCCTCACACAACCAAACACATGATCCCTTCCACGTTTATGCCTGGTGGGGATAATAATACCACACAATAAATAGAGGGCTGCACAGTAAACCCAGTGATCGCTGACTGGTATACCTCTTCAAGCAATCCTTGATGAACCCCAAAAATCCTGATCAGGCACCCTTACCTCCTAGCTCTATTCAAAAACAGCCTGTTGGATCGTACGCTATGAATGGACTAGCATGCTAAGTGTTCACAATGCACATTTGTCAACTAAAATCATAACAGTAACACCGTCTCTGTACAGCAGCCAGAAAAAACAAGAGCCTTTCTCATAGTGTTTCTATTATTTTGAACCCTACACTCTGATATCGTCCTGCTGCACGCTGCAGTGCAACACTGCAAGTGAAAAAGGGTGAATTTTAAGGGTCATAAGAAATCCAGCAACAATCCAAACACACACACAGACATATTTTCATTAGATGTTAAATATACATCGATGACAGACAGTCAGATGTGAATCATGTGTGAGATGTATAAACGATGGTGGGAACGTGAGAAAGTGAGAATGAGAGAAACCGTAACTCTTCTGGTTAATAACGCATCACCAGAGCCACCAGGTCATGACCTCTGCTCACACTCCGTTTTATTTCAATTACACACACAAGGCCTTGTATCTTGTGCGTGTGTGTGTGAGTGTGTGTGTGGACTGAGATGGAGTGTGAATGGTGTTTATTTGGTCATGGGTCTAAACCGGATGGTAAGGTGTGGGTAATAGCAGCACAGGGAGATGATATCATGAACGTACACACACATGTGGCTGTGTGACTGTCAGTAGTATGGTCTTACTGGGATAGGAGCTCATGCTACATTGGCGTCCGACTGCCGTGTCCTTCCCGGCATCGTCTCCTGCAGCGGGTTGGTCGTGGGAACGGAGTGCGCTCGCATTGAGGCAGATGACAGGCCGGCGTCTTTGTCTGAAACACAGATGATCGGACACTTAACACAGTGGTACCTAACAGAGACACTCTTGACTTAATTTGTTTCTTCTCCATTTGTCTCCTCTCATAGTCTCCTCATCTTCGCCAGTTAAAAGAAGAAATAAAGATCACTGAGTATGACTAATTAAAGCTGTTATCGTGACCTACGAGTTACCTCTGCTTCCCAGATTATAGATACGACCCGTATAATATCATAGAGGTAAGTTGTTGTCAGCAGAGCAGCGCAGTTTGGTACACCCTCATTCTGACTCAGCTGGCATCAAACACACAAGCTCCACTGTAAACACACAAACACATGTCGCATACGTGTCCAAACAGAGCAGAACCAGAAACCAACAGTGACCATCACACAGAAACTGGTTACAGATGAAACAGATGAAGCTTTTTCTCCCAGCCGCTGTGTCATCAGGCCTCCTGCCTCTGTAAAGATCCCAGCTCGGGATAGTCTCGCCTCACTGCAGGTGTAAGTGTAAGCGGGTGTGGGTGGAGACAATCCAGAGAGAGTGGGACAGACCAAAGCAGAGAAAGAAGGAGAGATGCGGGAGCAGATTAGAGGCATCCTTGGCGCCTGTCTGTGGTTCCAGCGAACTGATGTGTCACCCAGATCCTGAGGGTGCTGACAGCAGAGCTGGGAAAAGAGGTTGTTGACGCCACTTAGAGTCATTTTGCTTTTTATATGATCTGGGAAGCTTTGTCTGTTTTGTCCGTACAGCTCCAGAGGAAGAAGAAAAAGTGCAGCCATTGTCTTCACATCTTTAATGAGATGTTTTTTGTTTACTTACAGTGGACACCATCAAGATAATCTTTGGCTTTAGGAAAACATCACGTTTTGGCTTAAAATGCTCGGTTTGGTCACCAAAACACGGCTGGAGATCAGGGCTGCCACCAACAGTTATTTTCACTTGATTAAAGCCGGGCTACAGGAGTTTACAATCCTAACTGAAATCAGGTTGCATCACGCACATAAAGAGAAACTTCACAGGTTTTCTTTCCTCTAACCTTGAACATGCACACACTACCAGTACAGACAGTTTCAATGTCTGCCGACAGTAGTATGCTAACTAATGTTAGCCTCAAGGGCTAGGATGTTTACAAGTGCAACACCGTCAGCTGCTCTGGGACTGACGTTGCCTTGTAACCCTAAGAGACAATCTTTTTCAGACACCTGGACCAGTGAAGTCATTTTAGCAGCAAGTACAGAAATTACCTCGTGTGCCTCGAGTCATCTGATAATCTGTTCAGATCGGCCTTTGGAGAGACCACCAATCAAACTATTTAGAACAAATAGCAGCCGATAACGATCAATGGCCGATCAACTGGAGCCCCCTAAAGCCGAGTTCACATTACACGATTTGCACCTCGACTTTGACGTTGCAGAGGATCTTGAGAGCCACCTTGGGTCGGAGGTGAGTCGGCAGATCGTCTGCCATGACGAGGCCTCATGTGTGAACAAGCCTACGAGCAAGTCGCCCCCTTGTCTGTGACTGGGACTGGATATCTGGCATGCTAGAAAACTGGAGAAGTCTGACACAACTGACAAGGAGCATCAGCCAATGAGAGGCCGGATACGTCCCACGTCAGCATGCAGGAGTAGTCTGGGGCCGTTTAGTGGCTGTTTTGGTA
Source organism: Epinephelus moara (assembly GCF_006386435.1). Lineage (NCBI taxonomy): Eukaryota > Metazoa > Chordata > Actinopteri > Perciformes > Serranidae > Epinephelus > Epinephelus moara. The sequence continues at coordinate 37,303,472 of NC_065517.1, forward strand.
AGGAACCGGAACCAGGGCGAGAGAGACAGGATCCGGAATTCGATGGATGCGCCTTTCCGTCAAAATAAAAGCACCAAGCTAATAAAAATGCAGTGAAACTTATAATTATTAATTATAATTTACAGGAAAGGCCCAAGCCATTAGGTTAATCGATTTTCTTACACCCCTCATCACCCCAAATCGATGGTGCGCCAGAATTTAAAGTTTTACTTTGGCGAACACTTTTACTTTGGTGAATTTGGTGAATTCCGGATCCGCTCTCTAGACCAGAACCAGAATCCAGACAAAATTCAGGGTGAATGGAAACCAGGCTCTTCTCCCTACGTGAAGAGCCTGGTGACGCGAGGCTACGCAGGAGGACGGAGGAAATGTGAGGAGGACAAGCCGCAGGGTTGCCAGGTCTGCTTATTAGCCGCGACTTTGGGCTTGTTTCTAAAGTGGAGTTGCTTATTTCGGCTTGCTCTCTAAACGTCACCTTCCTCTATATATATCCGTCTAATAAGTTATTTAAACGCATGATAGTCGCTTCTTTTGGGCTTGTTTCCATAACCCTGGTTGCTTGTTTCTCTCCCAAGATCTGGCAACACTGACAAGCCGGCAAGCAACAACAACAATGGCGGCGTCCACAGGATCACAGGGAGCACATTGTGTTTGGACCCAGGCCCTGGAGGCAGATCTGATTCAACACTGGTAAGAACATCCATGCCTTTACGATGTGTCGTCTCCAAGTTAAAAAAACATAGTTTGGTGACATCACCGTGTTATCTTGGGCTCTGTCGGCGAGGGCTCGGTGGAGAAATCTTGTGGTGTGCACACAGATCGTAACCCAGTTGGCGAGACTCCCGCTGACAGAAACGCACGTCGCCATGTATGAAAACTCAAAAGATTACGATAGTCTCCACGACGCAAAATCAGGGTGAAAATCGGCTTTAGCTAGAGGAGATATAGCTGAAAGGTAAATTGTCAATATTTTGGGCAAGATGCAAGATTTGAATCAGTCCTTCTCAGCAGAAACACACAAAAGACTGAATTAAAAAAACTGAAAACGTCAATAATTGTAAGGCCGACGTGCATAACAGTTCAGCAAGCACAACAAAACAACTAGAACAGGGCGCCCACTGGCTCGTCTGATGGAGCTTGCGCCCCATGTGCAGGGGCTTTGTCCTTGCCGCAGCAGTTCCAGCCCAAGTGCTGCATGTTGTCCGCCCTCTCTTTACCCCTTTCATACTACAACAACTGTCCTGTCAATTAAAGGCAGAAAAGCCTTTTAAAAAAAGTAAAAAACACACATCAATAGCAGCACAGTAAGGGCTTAAACTACAAGGCTAGCTAACGTTAGCCACCTGACTAAACAAGACTGAACAAAGTCAAATCTGCAGAGTCCCCTCTCTTGGCCTAACCTCTCATGACCAGAGAGAATATCACATCAACAAACACAACCCCTCCACCGCTCAGTCCCAGACCTTGTTGAAGGGTTCCTAGACGGTAGTTTGTGGAACAGAGCTGATGTTCCCAGGTCGGCCTTCACTCCCCTTCCTCTCCTCTCATTTGTTTTCTCTCAGTGCTAATCTAAATTCCTCGTGAACACCTTCCATCACACGCCTGATGATCCGTGCAGCGCGCCCTCCCTGACTAGACTGTTTCATCTGTCCTAAAACACACACACACACACAATACACACTGTAGTGTGTTCCTGGCCTTGACCTTTGACCTCATCTACCATAATTCCAGTGTGTTTGGATCCCACACACACTGGCCTCTGAGCGCTAACAGATAAATCCTAACACAAACAGTAGAGGCACACACACATACTCATACAAACTGTTTGTATATGTGTGTTTTCATGTACATGCCTGATCATACATCTCTATCTGCACATGGCTGTGTGTCGACAGTACATGTACTGTTCATGCATTTGTCTGATGACTGTAGAAGAGATGTTAGCACGCTGCCAGTGTGTGTGTGGCCATGAGCGTTCTCCCCTCAGAGAGTTGTATTTAATTTAGGAGCATGGCTACGACTCCCTTGACTGCAGTAGGCGTCACGCTCTGCAACGCAGCGGGGGCCCAAAGAGTGGCCAGAGGAGAGACGAGGGAGAGGAAGCTTGTATTGCATCAGGCACAATAAGTACAAATTTGTAAAAGAACAAATCTCCAAATGCATCCAGGTCCAACTCTTTCTTAAAGGGTAACTCTGGTATTTTTTTAACCTGGACCATATACTTACATGTTTTTATGTCGAAGTGACTGATGGGAACAACAATTTTTTGACACTGGTCCAGTGTAAAGCGAGACCAATGTACGTCCATCAAAAGTGCTTGTTTTGCCGCTGACAGGCTCAGATTATTATAACTGTCTGACATCATTATGGAAAGGATCCCTCCAGAGACAGACCTTTTCGTTAAAGAGTAAGATCCTTTTGGTTTGACTAGAAACAGTGCTGAGATCGCTATCGACAAATACACCAGATTGCGTTTAAATAAACAGTAAGTTTAGTGTATATAGAGCCAACATTTTTTACGTCTAACTGAGTGAATTAAGGGTTTATTTCAACCAAACTAGAGCTGGTGATTGTTGTTACTGTGGAAAGACGAACCAAGACAGCTTTTTTGAGTTTTATTTTGTTTCTGTTGATTTTACGATGATAAAATGAACCTAATGTTGACCTAACACTATTCACTGTTGCAGACAAATAAACAATGTCGGAATAATATCATGAGTTTTGCAAGAGTTGTGGTACATTCCCATTATCTTGATTGTTTGGTGTATGGTGGTCATAAAACCAAGTCCGAACTGTCTTAAGTCAGCGTTGTTCCTATCTTGACATTGCGATATATTTAAACATATTTAATATTATTGTACATTTTTGGTCTCTGTCAAGCAGCTGTCCATTAGTCACTCACTCTACAGCAGGAAACAGCCCTTAACTTGTGTTTTTTACAAACCTAATTTGTTCATGAGTCACTTGCGGTCCATTCAGAATGGATCCATGACCCACTTTTGGACCACGACACACCAGTTGGGAACCACTGTTCTAGTGTACAGTAGGCTTAAACTAGGTCAATAATGGATTTCAAAAGATTTAGGTTTGATACGCTGATTGAATAGTGGATTCTGATTTAATAAAAATGCTATGATCCTTGACTTATTCTTCTTCCACATGTTGTGACCTTTAACCTCTTTTGTCATCTCCTTACATGAACTGTGCAGGAGAGTGAACAAACAGAACAAACTGCTGGTATCCCGATGACACAGCAACTTGTCAAGATCCAATTATGCTCTTTGTTCTGTGGCGACACACATTATCCAAGCTTGTGGAGACTTTAACTTCTATGGTCAGATATCTAAAATTATGCTCCAATTTATTCCAAACTGTAAGCGCCCAGCCACAGATGTCTGTGTTAACCTCACGCTGCCGTCTGAGGACATGCACTGTCTTACCTCAAATCCAATTACAACAACAGAGACGAGCGGTTAGTGTGCGTTGCGTGCATGTGGGCTGCATGGATGGATACATACGCTACAAAAAGCGTGTATGTCTGTGTGTGTGTGTGTTTGCATCTGTTGTCTCTCTGCCTATATGAGAGCAGCATGTCTAAACAGGGCCGTGCTTCAGCCTTGTAAACACTAAACATAGTGGGCCGTGACCAGCGCGCTGCCATGCTGCTTGTGATTAGCAGGTTACAGCAGTGTGATCAGAGAGAGCCAGGCGAGCGTAAACCAGAGAATGTGTTTTATGTGGACCTTATTTTAGCATATATTTCCCAGAATTAGCTCCACCATGGCAGGACTAATTTCAGACGCAGGGATGTAAACGCTAAATATAACGTAGCAAACATCCGACAGATGCAAAGACAGAAACTAATAAAATGCAAACGCTTCTTTGCCAAGTTAGCACATAAACGTGCATTGCTTCAGCGCACATACATATCCGCCCAAACACACACAGAGCATGTGCTGTGTGGGCAGCATAGCTGGGCTATATGTGTTGCCTGTAAAGTTTTCCTTGAAAAGAAAGTTCTAAAAAGATTAACATCATAAACATAAACAATGTGCCTGAAATGCAAGCATGTGTGGAAATGTGGATGTTTCTATTTGTGTCCGTAACAGCGCCGGCTGAAGGACCAAAGGTCTAAGGTGTCTCATTATCAAGTTCAGAGAGCAGATGTGTTTGTACACAACACTTCCTAGCATACAGAGGTGCTAACTGAGGTGGCGTGGAGGGATCAAACGAGGTCCAGTCCAAGCAGCCCATTACCGCCATAAACAACCACACACTCAAGTACGCCCACCTTAACCCTCTTTGTGCTCTTGTTGCCCTGTTGTCCATGTCTGTCAGCAGCCTCCCCTACACACACCCACCAGCACCTCTGGCACAGGGGCACATGAGCAGTCAAAATAAAGTTATCTCTAAGTAAACATCCACATAGCATTATCGCAAAGACAGAGGGAGCGGGAGGAGGGGGATGAAAGAGGAAAACAACGGAGTGAGACAGAGGGCGGTGTTATCTGTGTTCATCAGTGAGAGAGAGGAGGTGTTGAAAGGAGAAAGCCCCAAATCCTCCACATCTGTATCTGAAAGAGCCGGAAACACACATTGACACAAGTGAAAACTAATACCCCATAACCAGCGCGCCGCCATCGAGCATATTAGGGCTCGAAAAACACAAGTAAACACAAGTTGGGGCAGTGTGTGTGATGTGTGTGTTGCAGCAGCAGTCAGTGAGGCGTAGAGGTGACGCTGTGCTATCTGGAACACTGATCTAAACACATGAGCTTGCAGTCCTGCACTTTAAAGCCTGAGACTTGTTATACGGGAAGGTGTGTGTGTATGTATGTGTGAGTGTGTGTCGGACCAGCCTGTTTTGTATAAAGCCATCAGACGCTGTGGCAGGAAAGGCCAAATCACTTACATATTTTAAAGACAGCGAGGGGAAGAAAAAAAGAGGAAATGAGTGGAAGGGTCTAACAAGAGCTGTGTGTTGCTCTGTGAGTGTGTTGGAGGGGTGACAGCATGTTGGCGACACCTCCAGAATTAACACCTTATCATTCACACATGCATCACAGTGTGTGTGTGTGTGTGTGTGTGTGTGCGTGTGTGCACACAGGCCTGTGTCTACTTTAGAGGCAGGATTATGAGACAGACAGAGGAGGAAGTGTAGCTGTATGAGAGGCAGCTTGGGTAAATATGGGCCATTATTCTTTTGCCAATCCATTGTTTGGGGGGTATTACCATTACCAACAGTAATTCACTGTGAAAAATGGTGGACAATATAATACGGACCCCCACATGTCTTAAAGCAACATTATGGCTGAATCCAAATGTCTGAACTTCACCGCACTTGCAGACTGTGCGGGCCCGTTCTCCAGAAAGTCTGGGAGTGCTGAGGGCTGTCCAAATCTACAATTCATCCAGTCCACAAGGGGCCTAAAGCTGACTTCCTGCAGACTTCCAGAGCGTTCGCTTGGGGTGCAGAGTTCAGCATAATTCACTGATTTAATTGCCCACGATGCACTGCAATACGGATGTGACGTAGTTTTTTTCTTTCAATAGCCGACTAAAAAAACAAAATTTATGTGTATGTAAAAAAGTTACTGTAGCCTAATAAAACACTACTTGAATCATGTTGACCAGTTATAATATTCAACATGATTCAGAAATATGTATAAATATAGGCTATACAAGGGAATCAAAATGTATTGTATCATTGTAGCCTACTCTATAGAGGGAATCGCCTTGTTGTTTACAAATACTTCCAGGTAAAAAAAAAAACAGCAGTTTAGCTATATATATATATATATACATATATATCACATTTTTCACGTCACTATATCACCGTTTAGACTAATCTGATGTTTGTAAAGTCAATAAACACAATGATTGAACAAACATTACTATTTCTGTGTGCACGTTTTGTAATTAATAACATGGTTATCGTAGATTAGCAGGGCTAACCGTTAGCTGTTAGCC
>NC_065517.1:37309789-37315819 GCF_006386435.1 Epinephelus moara
TTTTTTTGAGAAACAAATGTTAGCAGCACGGCAAGCAGCATTAGCAGTGTCCCGGTACATAGCATTAGCAGCCGGCTCCTCCTTAGCTGTATCCCGGCAGCAGCGTTAGCAGCAGAGAAGCCGGACTTGCTCGACCGGTCCGCTGGAAAACCGAAGATCAAGGACGCGGCGGCACGGCCCTGCCACGGTAGCCGCCCGTGGGCAAACAAATCAGTCTCGAGCGTGCCGCTGTCCAGCAACCTCGAATCTGTAGGGGAGGGGGGCGGACACGACTCGCGGCAGTATTTTGAATTTGAGTGAATTTTCTTACGTACAGCACCTTTAAATGCAGTATGCCAAAAATAGAAGGATGCCCTACTGCAGTGGCTTTCAAACTTTTTGGGCCCAAGACACACCAAAGGGCAAGCCAAAATCTCAAGGAACAGCTGTATTTATACCTGTGCACAATAGCTTCTATAATTTGCGTTATCACTCTTATCACATAAATGAGAAAAAATAATCCATTGTCCCACTCACGGCTTTCTCCTTTTAAATGTTATCATCCCTCACACTGGCTGCCAGTCAGAGCTTTTGATGTGTCACGTACTAATATGCTTTAATAATGCAGTATGAATGAAGCATCGTGGAATGCTCCCATCAACTGTGATCATGAGTTACTTTCAAACATTGAGATGGTGCAACAATCAAGAGACCTGACCAGCAGAGGTCGGATTTACTGGATTACTCCTGCTATCTGCGACTGAGCCTCTGTAAAGGCTAATAAAATAAATATCTAATGATGGACGAGTGTTGAGCACTTTTTTTTTTACCTTAAGAAAAAAAAATGTTTTACTTCTCCATACAAGGTTCAACTGTATGTGATGCTTTGTTTGCTCCACATCATCCATCTCAAACATGCATCACATTCCACATGATGTTTCACCATTTACAGCCAGCTTTATGACGCATGATAACAAAAACACAGGAATCATACATAATTGAATAAAACCTTTCCTCCATGGCATGTGGGGACACAGGGGAAGGACTAATGCATTCTTTATGGGCCACGGCGACTCTGCATGGTTACTGACCACTCCAGGAAGCAGGAGATGGACCGTGGGCTCACCCTCCCAAAAAACTTCCTCTCCAAGTTGACCTCAGCATTTATTTAGATCTTCAACACACCACAGCCAAACACACACATACGCGTGTTTCTGTGTTGTGTGCAGTGTTAGCTGGCAGCAGGAGAGTTTGGTCTAGTAAATATTTGCTGGGTATACACTGAAAAATTCTGACCTGATTTTTGAGAGGCACAACTCATGTTAGAGTCTGACTGAACTGCTGTGCAGTATAGCAAGGACCAATAATGTTTAGGGGGCAAACCAAGTTGAGTTCAATTCATCCAAACCAAACAAAGCAGGTGAGAACGAAATGTCATCATCCACCCATGTCCAGAAGGGTCCGCACAGATCCCTGTGCAGATGCCCACGTGCAACCCATTTTTTGCAACCATGCAGACTGTAGGCATAGCAAAAGCACTGACTGTGCATGCTCCAGTCTCTTGCTACACACTCTAGTCCAGTCCAAAACACTGCTGTCTCACCACCATGAAGTTAGTTTTAAATTGGATGTTCGACAGATATTCACTCTGGACCCAGCAGCATCTTCTTATGCCCAGTTCAGACCAAAGACTCACGACGAGACATGTTGAAACAGGCAACTACTTGCAATGCACCATTCTGCACCATTCTATACAACTGTGGGTTCACACCAATGCAACTAGATGAGACTGTGTATCATCTCTATGCAACAACTCTCTGTAATAACCAGCGGCAATTAATCAGTCAATGATTTAATGATGTGGGGGCATAAGCACACGCAGGGAGCAGCAGCAGAGACCCACTATCCGACACCGGCACAAGTGAGGATGGAAACAGAGGGCTTGGCAGGGGATGGAGCTCCTGCTTCAGCAAGCAAACACGCTGCCTGTGGTCATTTTGACTTGACCAGCGGACTTTAAGACAAGCTGATCAGCTGTAGAAACAGGTGACGTGCTTTACGTTCCTGAATCAGCCACCGGCTATTTGACCAGCTGACTTGCAGGTGTGATTCAAGCTCAGACTGACCAGTTCACACCACTACAATGTTCTAAAATGGTTTCATCATGTTGCAAGTCTTTGGTCTGAACTGGGCCTTTGTTCCACTCTCATCCAATGTTGGCAGTAGGAGGACGGTAAGCTCATGTCAAGCCCTCCTGTTTCTGCCGGGGGATGAAGGGACCGTCAATTGTACGATTAACCATGTGTGCATCTACCTGACTGCAGCTCTCCACGGACGTTGAGTACCGCAAGTATGCCAAGCCTTGAGAAAGTCAAAACTTGGACTGACCAGTTTTTGCAGAAATGGACTTTTGAGCTCTTTTTGGGACGTCTGTCTCCACATTGTTGTGAACGTACCTCTGCTAACATGTAAACTTCTACCTGCCCCGACCCCTGGATCTTTCAAAGAAATCTTTAATGCCAGAACAGTCCAGAGGGCCCACAAACACATACAGTGTGAGCACTCAGGTCGTGGTTTGACGATCGGATCATAGATCAAGAGCTTTGGCTTTACATCGCAGACGATTTACTCGTACAGTGAGAGCTGGAAGTTAACAACATTTCTAAAGCAGGCTAAAATCTTGCAGTGCCCGCCCAGCGTGACTGAATTTATCATTTTATTTATCATCACACTGAAAGATGTCAGTGGTGTCTGGGATTGTAGGTTATGATGCTGACCTCCTGCCACTTCCTCTCACCCTGAGAGTCATTCATAGCAGCAACTCAACAGCTCCCTCACTCCATTGCTCCCAGACTCCCCCCTCCCCTCCTATCTCTCCACCTCCCTATCACCCCTCTCTGCTCCTCCCCATCCTACAAGACTTGTGTGTATCACTTTAACCTTCAAAGATAAGTGATAAGTGCGCACTTGTGTGTGTGTGATTGTGTGTGTAATTAATGAGCTTGCGGGGGTGGGGACATTCCATCAGACGGCTGTCTCCATGCACAATCAGTCGTTACCGTGGAAACACACAGAAAAGAACCAGATTTTCATTAAGACACACAAACTTGGTCGGAGGCAGACACCCTCCTTATTCCAACATTTATCCTATCTCTGACCTTTTAATTACACGCAATTACACAGACAAATACACACATTTATCTTCCTCCTCCGTCTCATATCACTGAGTGTATCCTGAGTCCATGCTAACCATGGCGGTTATTAGCCCTAACTTCTGGGACTGCTCTCTTTTCTTTGTAGTCAGTTGGGTCTGTCCGGTCGCTGTCCGGTTGGTGAGGCCGCGGTTATTTATCACCCGACGGTGAAATGGAGGGGGCTGCCGGGCGCCCGGGCCTTATTAGCGAGATTTACAGTGTGCAGGAAAGGCTCTTAAAGGGGGAAATTCTCCTATAAGCACCATCAGCTGTTCATCAGATAACACCCACATGACTGGACCAGGACGTGGGCCATGCACGAGAAGTCAAACACACACACACATACACACACAGAAAGGTAAAACGGAAACATGCCGATTTCCCATTTGGTTTAAAACATAGACCGGGGTGACCTCACACTGTCTGTGGTGGTATTTAAAACATTGAAATAATAATTAAATCTTAGCAGAGGAAGCACTAATATTTTTCTTGTATTATCTTCTTGTATTTTAGCTTCATTATACGGCTCATAGTTAGAGAGACTTAAAAGTTATTAATGATGTCTTGATGTCTGAACACATTTCCTGTGTTAGCATGTAGCGACACTAGCCAACTTTTAACATTAGACGCAGTGCTATAATTTTGACGGCTTCCGTGTTAAAATTAACCTAGCATGCCGGATGTGAAAGTGCCCTTGTTTTCCTACTGTGAGCACCTCTTATCACAATCATGTTTCTTAGAGTGCATCTAACCGCACCTCCACACACACAAATAGCCTTTACATCCCTAATGTGCTGGTGTTAGCAACATTTGCCACGGTCACACCTGATGAAGCACCTCTAACCAACCTTCCACAGTGTGAGTGTTAAAGTTAAATGTGTGCTTGTCGTATCTCACGTCTCTAAGCGGTCGGCCTGCATGCCCTTATCGGGGCTCTAAGTGCTGGAGAGGGTGAGAAAAGATGAACAGGGTCTCTGTCATATGTCTCTGTCACAGCCTCGGGGTTCAGGATCTGCTCTGATAGCAGCCAACAGCATCATTTGTCACTTCGTACATGCGTAAGTGTTGTTTGACACACAGATACAACAGATAGTCACACATTCAAGAGCTGGTATTTACGGTTTACACACACACATAAAATGTCACAGCCACTGCCGTTTCCTCCAACACTACAGCTGCTGCAAAACCTCTCTCAAGATCTTGGGCTCTAGTTTCGCAGACCGGGCGCGGCGGAGGCGCAGCACACCTGCGCTTCGCCAACTGGGTGTGGCCAGGCGGATTTTGTAAGTTTGGCACACCGTGCGCCCTGGCGCAGCTACTCCTCTTTCCCACCTCCGTCCCTCCTACCGGTGCAAGTCGGAAAGAGGGAGGAGAGAAGGCGTGGAGTGGGTTTTACACACATCACACCAATCAAATGAGCCCCTCTCCTCGCCCTTAAATGCGCCGCGCGAAGGCGTAATGAGAGTTTACTCAATTCGCCATGGCAGAAGAGAGCAGCAGCGTCAGACGGCCAAACTTCTCCCAGGAGGAAACTGATGTTTTGGTCCGGGAGGTCCAAGCTCGCAGTGTCCGAATATACGGAACTGCGAGCAGACCTCCACGGGCTGATGATGCAAAGGTAGCCTGGGAGGAGGTCACCACAATTGTAAATCAATGTTGCGTTTCTCTCGTGCGCGCGCGCTCTCTCTTTCTCTCTCGCAGTCTCACTCTGTTTCTTTTCTTTTGACTTTTCTAAGATGACAGATGCTGAATATATACTCCCTATCTGATGCTGTGGCTGTTTGTGGTTGGCTGAGAGGGATGTGAACTCATTAGTTTGCAGCTGTGTTAATCAAATCAGGTTGGGTTTCCATTACGCGTGCCAAACGGTGCCAATCCCCATTGATCTGACATCAGATGTGACGGGACAGTCAATATAGAGATACATTTATGTGCTGATTGCAGATAGTTGCATTGAATAGTGGTTTTTTGGGTATTTATTGCATCGTTAATGTGCCTGAAATTCTGGAAACCTGCCTGTGAGGTTTTGGTGACATGTGCGCACTGTCCGCCAGTCAGCCAAACTTCGGCTTACACCAGCTACGCTCCGCCTGCGCTGACAGTAGACGTGGTTTCAGTTGGTGAGCTTTTAGTGCACCTTCAGCGAAGCCTTTTGGCACGAAACTGTCACTGCGCCAAGCTGGATCTGTCAACTCCTCCCCCTGCTGTGCCGCCACACCCATCTCAGCACACCTCGGTCTGCCAAACTACCAAACTGAGCGCGCCTCGGGTTGCGCTGCTCGAAACTAGCTCTGCGCGGGGTTCGCCACCCTGCGCTGCGCCGGGAAACTAGAGGCCCTTGTGTAAATCAGGAAACTATATATTTACTTGTGTGAGCATGCACACAAAGTCTGAGGCCCTACATGTTTGCTTATATCTTTGAAAACAGATATTTTCTTCTATGTTTTGGCCTCTCGTCCACATGCAGAGTTTTAGGTCACTAAAATGGTAGTCTCTATATACAGACTCTACATTCAGTGAATGTAGAGTCTGTAGGCAAACCCCCGGAGATCTTGCCTCCGGAAGAAGAGCGGAAGAGGTTTCCGGTTGTAGGCTGTTTGTAGTCCGCGTGATATTGACCAATCACTCTGAATCCATCACAATGGTTCAGCATATTTACTTATATATAAACGGAAGTTGGAAACGGAAATTCGCCTCCTCCGGCCAAATCAAACTACCCTGGAAATCCAGAGTTCTCGCGAGAGCACAACTTGAATTTGCTCAGCGAGTCACTCTGGCAATCAGTAATGATGCTCATTACCCATGCCGTTGGAGCCGAGCTGCACCAATCACATCGGTGTATCTGATATAGGCGGGC
>NC_065517.1:37315970-37373873 GCF_006386435.1 Epinephelus moara
GGATCTTATCTGCACTCTTCTCTTTTAAAGTTCATTTTATAATGATTATTTATGTTTTTATTTTGTATTGTGATTTTAATGCATTTTCTTGTTCTGTAAAGCACTTTGAATTACTTTGTGTACGAATTGTGCTCTACAAATAAACTTGCCTTGCCTTGCCTTGCCTTGCCTAGATTTGGGTCTGGATTTCCAGGCTAAAATCAAACCAGAATGCCAAAAAATCGGGGGTCTGCCCCCAGAAGCTGTATCGCCGTCTGCCGGAAGTCAGACGCCGAATACAGCCGATGGGTTCCGAGAATGCTAAAATGGAGACTTTTTAAGACGCCCTCTAAAGCCCGGTATACACTGTGTGATTTGGGCTGTCCCAGACAAAAGATGACCAACGTGAAAGAGACGTGGTGATATTTTTGGTCGTGGCTCAAAAACTGTGGTTCTTTGTCGCACAGTGACAGAAGTTCAAGGATGGCTGTTACGGTCTTGTGACCAAAAATAGCCTGGAATAACATTTTGACTATGTCAGAAATTTGGGATGACCATCTCACTGTGTAACTGCTGTTACCACCTACGTCTGCTAACCAACCAATAAAAATGCAGCATGAAATGACGCACTGGCGCTAAACCCAAACAAACAGATGGATAGCAGCTCGCCATGGAGGCAAAACACGTTAAAAGAAATGTGTGGATTTCCAGCAAAGAGAAAAACCTTGTGGAGTTGCCTGTATGATGTGTCCTCCAGCTCTCACCATGACCACGTAAAGAAGGACGAAGCATGGAAGGAAATAGATGCGGAGTTACAGCTGCCAGGTGAGACACCTAGCAGCTAGCAAACACACACACACACACCCACACACACATACATACACACACACAATGCAGTATATAGTGCCCAAAATCTGTAGGATATTTAGTTTTGTGAGCCTCTATGTTGTGCTTCACAGTTGGAGAGGTAATAACCCGTGCAGCATCCTTGTGCACTCAGTATGGGAAGCTTTTGCATCTTACGTTGTAGCCTGAGCTGTCATCGTACAGTCTGCATACATCAAACTTGATGTCGTACCAAAGTTTATCAGATCTGTGTCGCACAGTGTAGCTGCACCAAACTTATAACGCTGCTTAAATCTCACAGTCTGTGGGAGCTTTAGGTGCAGATTTATCAAAACTCCGGTTGCTGTGTGTCCCTGTGGACATGTAAAACAGAGTGTTTGGGAAATTATGTCATCATTTCCTCAATTTGAGCTTTCCCATTGCTGCATTGTATAATGAGCATGCGCCAGAAACAATAACAACAAAGGTAGACTACTGGTTTGTTTCTGTTTTGTCAGCACTGTCTGGTCTAATGATGACTTTACACTAAAACTTTGCATTGCTGCACCAATTCAAGGACAAACGGAGGCGCCTGATGCACTCAGTGTTATCTGGTCCACCTCTGCATCTGCAGCTCAAGGTTCAACAGAAAGAACAGTTTTGAATCAGGCCCAGTCCAACCAGCAGATGGTGGGACAATTCTGAAAGTGGGATCGTTGTTAGTGGAGTGGAAGGAAAAGATTTTGCATTTCCAGAGTGTGACTCGTATCGCTGAGTGAGCTCCTTCATCCTTATGTCAAAGCGGAATTAAGGTTGATGAGATATCCAGTCTCTGTTGAAAAGGTAGGCTGTATATTACCAACTTTACGATGAGGGGACTAGGGTTTGATACCGAACTCTGAACCTTTAAGGGTACCAACCAACTTTCGTCTGTACCACCACCTCACGTTAAATCCATCTGTGCCAAATGTCGGTACCTGAGAGCGCCGGGTTTCAACAAGTGGTGGAGGTGCCACAGAGCTCCTTAGCTCGGCTTCCCAGTGAGTCAAAACTACAGCTGCAGCCCTGATCTGCTGTGATAGTTTTGGGTAGTTTCTGGTCTATTTTCTTTTCTTGATTTGATTAGTAATAGCCTTATATCACCGCTAGACGAGCACATAAACATACATACACAAAGGCAGACAGACAGAGAAAGAAGATTAGCTCTCTGTGATTAGAAAAGAGCAAAGGAGCAGAGGGGCGTTTTAGTCTACTACATCACCCCTGAAGCTCCTTCAAAGTTACATTTTTTGTTAAAAGAAGTAAAGTATGGCAAAAGGTACAGTTGGGTACCAGTGAACTGCAGGTACCTTAACTGGTATCAGTATCAGGTACTCAACCCTAAAGGGAAGACAATTTAGCTAATGCCCGCGAGAGTTTGGAAATGTTTTTGCTTTTTCATGTGGACGGAGTTATTTTGTAAAACTAGGGCTGACCCACATGCTTCTAAGCTTCAATTGTTGTCATGATAATTCACATCCCCACATGTCCAAATCGGTATTCAAATGGTCTGTTTATATACAGTATATATTATTCTTAGTTATTCTCAGACAAGGACATTTAAGCACAGTCATAGTTTTGCGGCTCTGACTCGTTCTCATCTAACGTCCGTCACCGGTAGTCCAGCACTACTGAAACTGGGACAGTTTGACCACACACTATTCATTTGGGCTCCACTGACTGCGTACGGAAGCGACAAGTAGAGAAGCCAGCGGAGTTGTTTACCGTTTGCTGAGCCGAGAGGCTGCATGTAGGCTGCATGAAATGAGTAAGTTAAAGCATTTTCCACCTAAGTTATTACATATATTTGAGTTATCTACAAGTTTACTGTAGGCTACTGTTTGTCATCTACTCGCTTTCAAATGTCCACCACGGACATTTACACAATGTCACGGATAAACATGGTAAATGCATGAAAAAAATCATCACATATCACCTCTGATAATGGTTTATTCATTTAAAAACACATTGTGCATGTTTAGCACACTATTTCATGTAGTTTTTATCTGCTGGAGGGTCGCGTAGGGGAGCGTAGCACGACAAAAATAGAAGAGCTGTGCAAAATAGAGAGTTGTCGCTCGACAGACGGGGGTTGTCGCGCCGCTCCCGTTGCCGGTGGAGCCGCTGTAATTGATTAACAGGGGGGCGAGCTGCTACGGGACTCGCACTGCAGACGTGTCGCGCCGCTGATGTGCCCGGTGGAGCCCGGCTGTTACAGATATGTTAGCAAGGTGCTGAAAAAGTCGAGTTCTAGAATAACTTTAAAATTGAGTTGCAGATATACCCAAGGAAATTGGTAGGCCACAAATCTACAACAAGCTTGGCAAAACTGTAAGTAACAGCGCAGTCATCTTGCAAAGTATTCCATTTCCTAGCTGCTGTGGCTAATGTCACCTGCATGCTAACAAAGTGGCTAATTGTCCTGTTATTTTAGGTTCAAATAAAATCTGACTTATTAGTCCCTGATCCCTAGGCCCCGAGATCTCACAGGCATTAGGAGTCTTCAGGTTATGACCCCTACAGTACTATGGTGCAAGAAATGACCCAAACTCTGCCTTGCTCAAACAGATAGCAGGTTTCAGCACTAAAAAAAGCAGCTTTATGATTTTGATTGCTTTATAATGTTACCCAAAGTCTTGCAATCTCTTTGGCAACATGTTTTTGCTTGGCAAAATGAGTTTATTTAAATAGTGAAAAACTCTCCAGCAGCCGCTGTGGTTTCACTGGCATCAGACCGAGCAGGCACAAAGCCCGTCCAGGACTTCAAGTTTTGACATCCATTCAAGCCTTCAGCTGTGATGTTATATGTATGAGCCCACTAAGCAGATCTTGTGGAGCACTTTCACTATCATCCATATGCAGAAGCTTCTTCCTTCCTCCCAGCCAGCGGCGGTTGTGGGCTGGACGCTCCTGACGACAAACGCCCTTCCTCAGAAGCCAAAGAGATTGGAGTGATTTCTTAAGTTGTTTTCTTGGCCTCCGCTACGGGCACAACAAAAGTGTTTCTATGTGAGTCAGTGGGCGCTTACGTGTCTTTAGTATTTGCATTTGTGTGTGGGTTTGTTTATGTGTGTGTGTGAATATGATAACTATGAGGATGGTTATTTTAGAGTCAGTTCCTCTGCTCCTCTGAGGCTGTCAAAGAGACAGAGAGGCAGGATGAAAGACCACAGAGAGAAAACCGCAGAGGAAGAGTGAACGTGTGTGTGTGTGAATACAAGCGGCCATATTTACATGGCAAAAGTTCATTTCTGCTCTTTGAAGTAGGGAGTATCAGTGTCTTAAGAAAACACACTGAGGAAAGGGCAGCTGACTGTGTGTGCGTGTGCGTGTGTGTGTGTGTGTGTGTGTGGTTGCAAGCGAGAGAAAAACAGCAGAAGAAAAAGAGATGAAACCATTAATAACTTCTTTATCACAGAGGTCCCTCTCTGCCTTCATCTCCTTCTCGTCCTCCCTTCATCCTTCTTCTGCCTCTCTAAATCTCTCCCGCCAGGCTTTCTTTCACTACCTGTCTTGTAGCAGCAGAGTGATGGGGCTTGGTGGCTCCAGCCCTCATAAATTTGATAATAAGTCTCTTCATTAATGTGATACTAACTCCTCCCATCATCGTGCATGTGTGTGTGTGTGTGTTTCCCTGTTCTCACCCTTATCTCCTACAGAGACAAAAAGGGCAAGTCTCGTGAAAAAGGGAAAAGATTACATACACAGAAAACAGCTGGAGGGAAAAAAAGAGCAGAAGATAAATGAGAAAATGATAAAACACACATAGATGGAGTAAAAAAGGGAAGTCTCCACATTAGAAATAAGACAAGATAGTATCAGAAAAAAGCTTTGTGTGATTTAAGAGATGACTGAACTGTAAGGAGTGTTGGGCTGGAGTTCTGGATGTTGACAGAACAGAGCTAATATTGGTGCTAATTTTGTTACGAAAACTATGATGAGACGAGACTAAAATGTTAGTGGTGGGTTATCAGACCTTCAAAATGCATGATATTTTCCCCCAACTGTGACTCTGGTCTGTCTGTCAAACAAGTTTACAGTTGGCAAACAATGAAGCTGGTGGTGCTCAGTGGCTCGGCAGGGCTAATGGACGCCCTATAGTTCGTAGAATACAACGTACGATAGACAGCAGGTTGTCAGACTACCCTAAAATATGCCTGGAAACAGCCATCATGGAGGAGAAGCTCCTTGACCAACTGGTGGTACTCCCCATGATCCAGCNAATGGGGGGCGTGAGCAAGTAACAGAACGTGTAGCTCAGCGTGTGACGTAAACAGTGATGTGGGAGGGAAGCCGCGGCTGGTCAGTCCTTCAGCGATTCTCCCGTAAGTCAGCCCGTCCTTTACCGTCCCCGTCATTTGACGGTTAATGGCCTCTTCGTTTGCGAGGGCAAGGAGGGCGCACACTTCCTTGTCTCCCCAGTTGCTCATCTTTACAGTGTCTGTCAGGTTTGAGTTTCCCTCTTGCTACTAGCTGCTCACTAATTCCTGCTATCAGCTGTTTCCTGCTATCAGTACATGCGGCGTCATCAACAGCTCCTCCCACAAGTCATCAACAGCCCCTCCCCTAGTGGAAGGCTGCCTCGTTATTTTTAAACCAAAAAGGTTCTACAAATATGTCTACCCCTACGAGGCGGAAAATTGGGCACCTTGGATCAACTCGCCAACCCGGCCCTCTGTGTCTAAACGCTTGCCGGCAAAACGGCCCAACATTCACCAAAAATCTGGCAGTGTAAAAGGGGCTACTGATTACTGTGATATGAATAAATAAATAACTGTAGATTGATTACACAGGAAGGTTAGAGTAAGGAGGTGATGGTGTGGTTCCCTAGCAACAATGAAATGGTGCAGTAAGCGTTAAAAAAACAGCAAAACGCTTTCTGTAAGATTGGGGCCAAAGGGTGGCTCAACATTCTAATAGATGTTTTTGTTGTTGTTGTTGTTGTTGTTTTGGGTTACTTTTTTTGTTTTGTTTTTTTGGAGGCATTATGTTTTCGGGTTGTCTGTCCCATCCTTGTGAGCATGATATCTCAAGAACGGCTTAAGGGAATTTCTTCAAATTTGGCACAAAGGTTAACCTGGACTGTACATTGGTTAAATTGATTATGGGATGTGTGAGGATTCCCAGAATGAAGAAGATGCCCCGAACGACGGCAAGTTAATGACACCAATTCTTTGAAATGGGAGCTCCACATATTTACACTTTGCTACAGATGGCAGCAGCATGACAAGGTGCTGAGCTGAGTGCCACACCAATGGGTCGGTCCTCTCTTTGTCCGTGCTCGAGCTCTCCCTCAATCCAGGACAAGGGCCAGAGCAAGTAGGTACTTTACTTTGTAACATTTCTACTTCTGCAGATATTCCGTATCACAGCAACCAGATGCAACCAACGTATCTCAGCTGAAACTAAAAAAACTGTGTCGCAGTTGTATGCCTCCGCATACCAGTCAAGTTTCTCCTACAGTTTACATCCATGTCTGTGAAAACATGGATGCTTCATACACATCTTTCCCCCAAACAGCACAGAAGATCTGTACAATCAGCACAGTTTCAAGGTGGACACCCAAGATTAGTGTCACCAATTCTGTATCTGACCAAATGTTTCCCCTTCTGTTCCTGAGATATGACATTGGATAATGGCCAGAAAAGTCCTTTATGCAAAACATTATGATGTCACAGTGATGCTGACCTTTGACCCTTTGGATATAAAATGTTACTACTTTATTATTCTATCCTATCAGACATTTGTGGGAAGTTTTGTCATAATTAGCAAATTAATTCTTGTGTTTTGCTGAAAAACATATTTTGTGAGGTCACACTGACCTCTGACCTTCAACCACAAAACTCTAATCAGTTTACTCTTCAGTCCACGTTAACATTTGTGCCAAATTTAATGAAATTCCCAGTGTTCTTGAGATATCACATTCACAAAAATGAGACAGACAAGGTCACAGTGACGTTGACCTTTAACCACCAAAATCTAATAAATTCACCCTCGAGTCCAAGTGAATGTTTGTGCCAAATGTGAAGAAATTCCCTCAAGGTATTCTTGAGATATCATGCTCACAAGAATGAGACGGATGAAGTCACACAGGCACAACCTTTGATCTGTGACCGCCAAAATCTAATCCTCGAGTCCAAGTCAACCTTTGTGCCAAATTTTAATTAATTCCCTAAAGGAGTTCTTGAGATATCGCGTTCATGAGAATGACACGGTCACAGTGACCTTCACCTTTGACCTATGAACATGGAGCAGTACATTATGAATCCCAGTGGACATTTGTGCCAAATTTGAAGAATTCCCTTGAGGCGTTCTTGAGATATCGTGTTCACAAGGATGGGACGAACGAACGAACAGATGCTGCAGCTCATCGCCCTTCTGTTTTCTGCACTTAACAATAGAAACATTTTTAGCTGTTTCTAAAACTGTGTCATCTTTGTAATTTAAAAAGCAATAATATACTTAGTAATTGCTTAACAATAAAGCTTTTATCACAAAGCATTAAAATCTCTATAAATTAAATAATGTGCACAAAAATTCATCACTGGGGAAATTCATTTACTGCGACAGCCCTGACATTAGCAGAGTTTCACAACTAACTGTTTGGCTTTTGTCAGATTATTTGAATTTAATTCAATTCAACAGAATTTTATTTATCCCAAAGGAGGGAAATTCTTGTGCCATAGAATGCTTCAAATTACAGTAACAACAATTAACACTCACAAACCAGTGACCAACAAAACAACCAGTGGGTTCCCCGGGTCAGAGTCACACACTGAGTATCGATTATCAGTATCAGTATCAGAATATTCAAAAACTGAGTATCGATTATCAGTATCAGTATCAGAATATTCAAAATATACAAGATATAAAGTGTTTAAGGAGCAAAAAAAAACCAGTGCCTAACTATGGAAGTAAGACAGGTACAAGAGTCACTAAAAATGAACTAAAATGGTGGAAAACACAGACTGCATGTAACAATGAGAAGTAAGGCAGACGAATAATAAGGAAAAAGCTACTGGTACAGTTAACAACAGATATCTGCAATTATTCGACCACAGTGTTAAAATAATCCAAAACAAAAACAAAAACTTAACTACATTTTAGCTCATTTTCTAACACCAGTGACGGAGAGCCGACCGCAATAACTTTATAAGCCAAAAACCTTGGAAACAACGTGTGTTCCAATTTTATGCATAATTTTTAGTGTGCGCTGGAAACCTTTTCCACTGCTGTCTGCGCTGTTTGCAGAGCCTCTCTGTGTTTGTGTTTTCTCTGTTTGCTGTGTCGTCAAATTGGAGATGATTTCTTAATTTGCAGTACACTAAGCTTTCAGGGCCGTCGCACAACTATTCAACCGTCTGTCAAACCCGTCACCCTTCACAGCATGAGTTCCACGTCATCCAAAAAGATTGTCCATACATTTTTTTGACAGGCAGCATGTGAACCCTCAGATGATGATACCATGCTTTTGACACACTCCTGTCCAGCTACACACAGCATGCAGAGAGGTTTCACTGACTTTAAGACGTCTCGTAATCATTTTTATTGTGAGTGAGAGCGGGGCAGAGAAAGAGCGTGAGATAGAGTCCGAGTGAGACGGACGGATGGAGACAGAGAAGCGGGGAGCTCGCTCCATCGCCACCGTGTCTAAAGGAGCTGGTATCTCCAGATAAAATAATCTGGTTATTCTCAGCAGCACTGGGAGGAGACATGCCTTCGACATGGCGTGACCCTGCGAGTGTGTGATTGCATGTGTGTGTTAATTACATCTACAGGGAAAAGATACAGGAGATTATGACATTACAAGTCTTACTGGAAACCTGGATGAAAGAAAACATGAGATTGAGTAAGAGGAGTTTGACCCCGAGTCCTTGATTAACTACAGAGAGGTGCTGCCATGAAGCGTCAGACGGGGGCGCACACGAACACGCATACAGACATTAACACAAACTTATGAATATTGTCAGGCACTGTAGGTTTGTGTCATGTGGTTAACATGTCTGCAGTCTTTATTTCTGATGTGAAAGGACTTACTGCGCACTGGAGCAGTATTCTGTGGTGAACTAACACTTGGACTAACACTTTCTTGGATTGCTGGTTTAAACCAACCAGAGGGGGATTTGGGCAAAAAGGCACCACATGATTTATGATATGATCAAATACAATATGCTTGATGCCTTCTAATTTCCTCTGTGTGGCATACAGAGAAAAAAACCTCTCTGATTCATATTCTTTTTGTATCCAGGCCCAAATCTGGTTAACCTCCTGCGGGCAGAGACCGCTGTAACTCAAATGTTTATGAAGAAAAACAGGACTTACTGGAAAATATTGATACAGAGTGGATTATCCATATTAAAGAAGGTCTTGTATTTGTCATGGCGGTCATATATTTCAGAGTATATTGTGGAATATGACAGCAGTTCAGAAACAGTATCATTTGGATTCTTGGCTTTCACCTATCATAGATTTTTATTATTTCTACTTTACTCTCTACTGCCCTCAGTAGTTTGACCCTTAGTAAGTCTATTGATATAGCTGCTTCTGTCTCTGTGAACATAAGGACATACTATGCAGGATTTTCTTACAAGCTCATTAACAGATGACCACACAAAGTGAAAGATCTGTACCTCTTCCACCTCTGTTGTAGCTTAAAATCATGTGAGGACGGCCTCTAATTAAACTTGATTTCTCAGCTGAACTGTCGATCTCCAGAGCTGTGACAGCCAGGCAATATCTTTTTGGCCATTGTCTTCTTTCTGTTTACCTCGGGATATTTCTCAACCTCAACGAGTCATCCGGGCTTTGTAACATACGAGACACAGCAACAGCTACAGAGTTCTCTTATACATCCATGGTGAGGAGAGGAGTCAAGCTGCCACAGGAGCAGAGAAGAAGAGCTGCTATTGGAGCTGGTATGTACAAGCAGAGAGTGAGGGGAAAATGCAACAACTCATCAGTCATCACTGACTCTAGTTGAGTTTTAAAACTCCGGGGTTGCGTTCGACTGTCTTGGTTGTAACGTTACACTCGCTCTCCTCTTCCGTGTATCTAAAGGTGCAGACACACCAAACCGACATCAAAGAACTAGCAGTGACGAAAGCCAACTGTTGCGTCGTCTATGTCGCCTCACATCGCCCTGTGTCAGTTGCATTTGAACACACTACACGGACTACATCCGACGGCCAAGTGGCACGTACATTCTGCGCCTGCGTGAGAGAAAGTGGAGTGACAGAGTGGTACATCCTGTCAGCCGAGGTGTTACCTATCTGTGCAGCCGAGCACCACAGCACCTCCACGGACTATTACATTCAGACGGTCCCGGTGCTTCCTCCGCAGGCTCCACGTCACTCAGCTGCCCGATAAACCCGCTGCTTCTTCCCACTTTAACCTGAATAACAAACCAGGGCTCGGTGCTCTGGTTGAATCCAAACGGAGAGCCGGGGCTCTGTGCTTCCCTCCGTCATGCTGCGCTAGCCGCTCCCAGCTAGCCCCGGCTCTCCGTTTGGATTCAAACAGAGCAGCGGATCTGTCAGGCAGCTGAGTGAAGTGCAGCCTGAGGAGGAAGCACTGGTTAGCCCCGGTTTCACTACAGGCAGATTCACTCGGGGCGAGGAAATAAAACCTAAACAGCCAATCGGAGTGATCTCTTTCACCGACTAGCTCTGCCGCCGATTCAACATGCTCAATTGGCCGAAAAGCCGCTGATGCCGTTGATGCCGACGCCTACGTGTATCATAGACGTAATGAGAACGTAATGCAGGAGGAGGGGAGTAGGCCTTTGGAGGGAGGTGGAGTTGCAGGAGGAGGGGGATGGAACTTTGGAGGGAGGCGGGAGTTGTTGTGGATGTTCAAATTTTTTCTAAGTGCTGTGTGAAATGCAAGAAATGTAAGAGTAGCTTTAATTCCAGGAGCGTTGAGGCAGGAAATAGGGCAGTGGCGTAAAGTCAGCGTGTCCAGGAGCACCGACGTGTGTCTAGCCGCCCCTGTGGAGTTGTACATTGAAAATAATAGGGGCATATTCTTTGACGTGCAGCGTAAGCTGCTGGTGTGTTGTGGCCTTTATACAAAAGTAATCCCTCTCAATCATCACTTATGACTAGGACCATATGGAATCTGCGTATTGTCAGTGTCTCCTCCACCTCCTCGTGCATGTGTGTGACAATCCTGTGTTGTATTCAGTTAGCATGAAAAATCAAAGTTAGTAGTGAAGTGAGAGGAAATGTCAAAAATAAGATTTATTGTTAAGAGATTGTCAAATTATTTTTTGTTTTCTCTGCTCCATATTGAGCAGAGAAAGTATTTGTGATTAAATAAAATTTCTGATTCAAAGTGTCTACTAAGATCTACTAAGTAGCTCTTTTAGCCTGCTTGAGCTAATTCTATGTTTTAATGTATTGTGTGAGATTATTTTTATTGAAAAACAATTGTTATCATAATTGAATAATTGTCTGTAATAGTATAAGCAAAAAAATAAATAAAATAAATCACAGATTTTCGGTGTATTTATCTGCAGACCCTGCTCTCTGCCTGTATTGTATTATTTTCTTATTTTGCTGTGTCCGGGACATTCCTGGGCACAATTCAATTCAATTTTATTCATAAAGCCCAATATCACAAATCTTAATTTGCTTCAGAGGGCTTTACAACAAACGACATCTCTCTGTCCTTGGACCCTCACAGAAAGATAAGGAAAAATATCCCCCCAAAAAAACCTTTAAAAGGTGTGCAGATGAGGGCAGGCCTTCATTGTTGCCCCATATGAATTCTGCAGTGGCTCTGCTGAGTACGGGAAGATTTTTACAAAGCAGTGACGCTCTTCATTTAGTAGCAGCATAGTGCTGCTGCTAAAGGTGCCAGCTACAAAAATCATGGACACTGCACCGAAAAAACACAAATATATTGAGGCAAAACACCAAGCAGACAAAGCGTGTCCGAAAAACAAGAGTGTATCTGTATGTGTATATGTGTAGTGTATCTTTTCTCTTGTGAGCACTAAAGAAGAAGATGCAGATGAAGCAGGACGCAGAGTTGGCCTGTTTTCAGTTGGACATATAGGTGCTGGCAGTTAGCTTAGCTTGCTAATGAATCAGCTTTTCCATTAAAACAAATGTAATGTTCCAACAGTAGCTTACAGGAGATATTCTCAGCCAGCGGGACGTGGCTCTAGTGTGGGTCATTAAAGAGCTACAGTACGTTAAGCTTGGTATTTATTCCTTAAAAACTTCCAAGGTTATGATGATCAGTATAATAGGTAAGACTGTGTAAGTCAATTTTCTTACCATCGCAGCTGAAAGGAAAATGAAAAATACTGTCTTACTCGAACACACAAGCTCAGACAGGATCGCTGATGTGTCACCGCTGGCTGATACTTTTACCGACACTAAAAGCATGCGTTCATCTGGCCTCCACGACACCCGTGATGTGACATTCCTTTCACTTCTGCTCAAATATCCTACCACTCACACATTTTCAGAACTTACTGACTGCATTTAATGACATTCAGATGATATAAAGACTTCAATTCAAGGTTTCTCTCTGCTCAGGACCCAAATGAGTCCTTGGCTGCGATTGTTGCCTGGAGACCAACCAGCAAAAAAAAAACGGCCTGTGACCTATTTTGGGTCCTGAGCCATAGCTTAAGTAACCACTGTCATTGACAGCATTCAATAGGTCTATTTCCAACCGTTTTAGTGGCTCAATTTTCACTGCCCCATTGCAAACAGATTGTGGGGTTAAGGCCAGGAAAATAGTCATAGGTTGAAGTTGCATCCAACCGTTTTAGAGAGCAGAACTTTTGATGAAGAGGGTCAAACTCTTTAATATTCTACTTCTGTTGACATAAATTAGAAATTCAAAGGGTTCTGTTACTGTTTCAGTAAAAAAAGTGGCCGCACCAAGAAAGCAGAAAATGGATGAGTGTTATTAATCATTATAAACTGTTCTACACTATTATATAGACTACTTATCTCTGCCTGTATTTTACAATAACACCAGTCAGGGATCCAGAACATGGCTGATGGGTGGGCCTGGAAAAATGTGGATGTGCCTGGGTTTTTTAAGCTTCGTTATGTATAAAAATGAAATGGGGTGAAAGAAACTGGCAGACGGGGAGTGAATATTAGTATGCCTAATGCTCATATCAGATTACCACAGGCATATCGATGAGCCAATAGCTGTGTTTCCATCATCACAGAGAACATTAACTCACATGACTGATCGGCTGTTTCAGCGATCACGATGCTTTTTATTTGTTTTCTCAGCGTTTTAACTGTATGAGTGTGATTCTGGTGTTTCTTTTCATACTGTGTATGCTGACAGTTTGAAATAAAGAATTTAAAAATACTTGTTTCTGCTCCACTGACGAAACGAAAACAGCAGATCAGTTTGAAGCAATGCAGAGACAAACGGCCCAGACACTCCAAACCGCCATCAAGGAACTAGCGTTGACGAAGGCCAACTGTTGAGTCGCCTCATGTTGCCTGTGTTTCAGCCACAAAGTTGAACTTGAATACAACGCAAACACGACAGCCAACGGCCAAGTAGCACGTATGTTCTGCACCTGCGTGAGACGAAATAACTCTCCATAGCAGCAGGTGGCGGTAGTCCATACTCCGTGTTCAAAAAGGGAGGCCAACACAATGGATTTGACATGCTAGTTAGCCAGTTAGCACATTAAAAACACGACCAGACGTTGCAAGAACAAAGCATATTTACCGTGCGCTGGTGAACAATAACAAACGATTACGAACTGTTTCTGCTAAAGATCTTGGTCACTAAAAAAATATGGCCTTATCTAACATAACAAGGTTGTTTCGATCTCGTGCCCTCTTGACTTTGACTTGACTTTGCAAGTACACAATAAATCTAGCTCACAAGATCATAGCAGATCCACTGCACCCTCGATAGTCTGAATATGCACCCTAACCTCCAGGGTGCAGGTATAACACGCCCGGGATGTGGACTAAACGAGATATCACATTATTTGTCATTCACAGCATTCATCTTACAGGATGGGCAAGCTGTCTGGGTGGGTCTGTGCCCATCCAGGCCCACCCATAGATCCACCTCTGCCTATAACACGTCATTTCCGTGCCAAAGCCGACACAAACACCAGCTCTAATGGACCTTCCTCAGGATCATGTACAACCCCAGTTCCAAAAAAGTTGGGACACTGAGTAAAACATAAATAAAAAAACAGATTGTAATGATTTGCAAATCCTTTTCAACCTATATTCAATTGGATATAGTACAAAGACAAGATATTTAATGTTCAAAATTATAAACTTCATTGAGTTTTAGAAAGTTTACACTCGTTCTGAATTTGATGCCTGCAACACGTTCCAAAGAAGTTAGGACAGGAGCATGTTTACCACTGTATTACATCAGCTTTTCTTGTGTTTGGGAACTGAGGACAATAACTGTTTAAGTTTTGACAGTTGTGACATTCTTCCCCATTCTTGCATGTTATACAATTTCATTTGAAGCTCAAGGCGCAGAGAAGTCAGCAGTGTTTCTGGATTTTGACAATATACGACTTTCACAAACCTGCATTTATAGATGCAGCAACAAACTGTGTTTACCAACAGTGGTTTCCCAAAATGATCCTGAGCCCATGTAGGAATACGTTATACAATCATGTTCTTTTTTAGTTTTTAAAATATTTTTGGGGGGCATGTTTTAGCCTTTATTTGATAGGACGGTGGTTGCATGACAGGGGGAGTAAGGTTGGAATCGAACCGAAGGACATAGCCTTTGTACATGGGGTGCCTGCTCTACCAGGTGAGCTACTCAGTACACCCAGTCAAGTTGGTTTTAAATGCAGTGCCACCTGAGGGGTCAAAGGTCACAGCCATTCATTATCGGTTTCAGCTTTGCCCCTCACATGCAGAGACTTCTAGAGATGATATTGATGATATTATGGATTGAAGATGGAGAAGTCCTAAATTCCTGCAATTGTGTGAGAAATGTTCTTAAATTGTTGGACTCTTTGCCCAAAGTTTTTTTCAGAGTGACAATTCTTGCTTGTGACAATTGAATTTTTTAAGGATGCCCCTTTTGTACCCAGTCATGATACTATCACCTGTTACCAATTGACCTGTTTACCTGTGGAGTCTTCCAAACTTTCCAAATCTTAAGTTGCCTCTGTCCCAACGTTTTTGAAACGCATTACAGACTTGAAATTCAGAATAGTGTACATTTACAAAAAACAGTAACGTTTACAAGTTTGAACATTAAAGCAGCTGTGCGGAACTTTTTACCATTTATAAAACTGTCCCTAGTTCATATCACCCCCCCTTGAAGATCCACATATTTATTTGAACCCAACAGCGACAAAAAAGCCTTTCTCTATATGGCTATTTAGCATAGCCTCGGTCGGGTCGGACACACAGCGGAAGTCAGCAAACCAGAATACAATACCCGGAGGCGGAAGTAAGTCTGCACGCCCGCAGCGGCCCGCAGCCATTAAACCACAGAAGAAGAAGGAGCCGTGTTTACAGAGAGTGTTCTTCGAGTAAACGGTACACAACGGGCATTGCTGAACACATCACAGTTTTACCAGATGTATCTATAAGGACTTGGTTGTACTTTCGATGTCATGGCGGATAAAGAAGGAGCACCATCTAAAAGAAAAAGAACAGAAGAAGGCTAAACGGGACAGTGATAGGGCTCGAGCCCAAACAAGTGTAAACCTCGGGCATTCACCAAGTGGAGAGAGCTGAGAGAATTGAAAGGTTTTAAAACTGATCCCGAGTTGCCCTTTTCCTTAATCGACAGGTATGTAATTTTTGTTTTTATTTAGAGAATATACCGCAACGTGTTAGACGTTGTTTCACTTCAATATATGACGACATGGAAGTTATAATCAAGCTAAATGTAACGTTAGCTGATGTGAACCGCTTTTGTCTTATAACGTTACAACAAACGCCACAAAATTATCTGTGACTGTGACCATGAACACAAATATACAGCAGCAGTTGTCCTCAGTTTCTAAGAAATTCAGAGCTACACCAGAACATTCATGATTTTATTCAGTTATTTTTGCTTCTTTTCTCTGGGAACCAATCAGATTAGCTCATAAAGGCAGAGCCCCTCTGAGACTGTGGGAGGTATGAGGGGATTTTGTCCTCTCCATGTGTCTGCAAATGTGTGTGGGTGAATGCATGACTGGTTTTATCATCAAATGTCTTATAATGCTCCACTCTGACTGTGATGATGTCATAGCCGAACCCTCACTGACCCATCTACATCTGGCCAATCACAGCTCACCACTAGCTATCACCATCATAATTATCATCATATCGTGTTTTCGGTATCCTCTCGGACCCCACATTCACAGAGGTGCTGCAGCTCTGCTGAAACCAGCTCTGAGGTCACAGGATGGATTACAGAGGAATCCTGCAGCTTCAGATGTGCAGACATGAAAAAGCTGAGCAGCCTCTAGTGCTGAAATATTTTCAATTGCACCTATGGGAGTAAGTGTGTTTTTAAATCCCGGCGTTGCTGAGGTCAGGATGGCAGTCAGTCAGTTAAAACACAGCAGAGGCATGTTTTTAAGAGGTAGGGATGTTAAGAATCCAGATAACAGTACTATCATTAAATACCTTTGAAAGCCACGTCACAACGGGGAGCGTACAGTCAGGCTGGATCTGAGTGTGTGCTATCAGACTGATAAGATGCACAATCACCATAACAGGCAGACTGCATCCATCAAGGGTCCTCAACTCAGCCACAACTATACACCCACACTCCCCCCTGTATGTGTGGTTTGCTGTGAAACAAGTGCACACAGGAACTGTCTACAAAGTGCATCACCAAAAAGAGATTGTAAAAACATATTCAATTACTTCACTCTTATAAAGTGTTGTATCTCCAAAATCACTTCACATATCAATCAACCCGGTCTCACTCCAAAATTGAAATCCGGCGCATGGTCTGACTTATGTCGGCATGATATGCAGATGGTTGTTGTACATGACTGGACCATGTGGGAATTTAATTTGAAAGGACAGACACAGGAAGTGTCCTCGTCAGGTTAATTTCCAGGGCTGGTACCTGCGGTTATTCCACAGGCTAGTTAATAACATGTCGGGCAGGAAATCCAAAGTGTGGGATCATTTTGAGAAGGTGAAGGACGAACCCAAGGTGATATGTAAACTCATCTTCATTGGTCGACTACAAACATGACGTATCATCTGAAACATGGAAGTAGCTACATGCCCATTAGCCCACAGCGTCATTAACAGGCGGCTCGCTCAGTGTGTGACGTGCACTTGTAGATAAAATATAGGCCTATATTAATGAAGGTTCATTAGTACGGTTTTGTATTTCTCTGTAATGTAGCACAGTGTTAACAATGTTACTGATACTATTCTTTCTCACACCTTCAACTCAAACCACCAATAATTAAATTAATATCGGAAACATGCAGGCAACTAGTCGACTAATGGCTCTGAATGACGACTACTGGTCGACTGGGCAAGTTCTTTGTCGGGGGCAGCCCTACAAATGTGCAGCACTCTGCGCAGAGTAGACGGTCAGTGCCTCTTCACCCTGCTGGTGTTTGTAACGTAATGTAGATACATGGCGCTCCCATTGCTGAGAATTTAAAAAATATGTTGGCCTCATGAAAAAAAGCTAGCCATCCCTCCTTGATGTTTTGCCCCTTTAAACCCAGAACATCTCAGGATGGTGGGGCAGCGGTAAGGGACGTCTCCCTACCACTCCCTGCAGCTGGACCCGGGACTATGCAAGGCAGGGGCGTCCTTCTCCCTGAGCCAGGTCTGAACCTGACTGCATACCTCTTGCACCTCGACTGTGTGGAGCAGTGAAGACTAGGAGAAGGGTTCCAGCTCCAGGCTCTGGTCAACCATAGCTATCTTGAGCTCTTCTCGGCTGCCATGGCTATCTCGCTGTTGGCTTTCTTTAGTTGTCTGGGTTCCTAACCGATCTTTTGTAAGAAACAGCGCACTGATGTTGATGGGAAACCAAAGCAGCTGACTTCAATAGGAAATAAGGATGCATGCCACCCTTTGACAAGGGCCTCATCAATCAAGTCCTGGTACTTTGCTTTCTTTAGCTGGTGAGAGATGGCTAGCCTATCCTCCCAAGGGAGTGTAAGTTCAGCAACCAAGATGGTTTTCGTGCTCCTTGATATTAAGGTCAAGTCTGGTCGCAGTGATGTTACTGCTACCTCTTCCGGAAAGACGAGTCTCCTCTTCAGGTCCGCCTGCATCCCCCAGTCAGAGGCTCGATTCAAAACCGAAACCGAAACCCTAACACACTGACCAATCGGTTTGTTGAAGAGAAGGTAGAACTTGGGTTGACTAAGATTTTCTTTGGTTGATTACAGCCCCGCCAAACATCAGTAATTAAAAATAAATGGTCAGTACTGCACACAACTTCAGAGTTATGGAAGGAAAGAATGAAGAACAGGAATCTTCTGACACTGTTCACGGTTATATCTGCTGAGATGTATCACTGTGTTTTTATATATGGAGAACTCTTTTCCATTCTTTCCATCAGAGGCGGTTAAGGTAAGTCATGAACCTTTAAACTGTGTAGGGGTTAAGTGCTCTTGCATGGCTATTAAAAGGTAACAAGTACATCTGCCAAGTGTGTGTGTGTGTCACTGTGAGTGTGTGTGTCTTAGTGAAACGTACAGGTATCTTATTAGTACTCTGACCAGAATCATGGCACATTGAACGCACATAAAACTGAAGGTGAATATTCGTTTTTTCCGACCTCCTGAGTTCCTCCTGCTTTTTCCATTATGAAGCTGATCAGAAGTGGCACACGCAAATACGACACACACACTTTCTCTTGTTCCTTCTCACACACACACACACACACACCACAGGCCCTCACAGACCTATAAGCGCCTGTCTTTAAGCATTAAAACACACAGAGGCTCAGGGGATGGGCAGATCGGTCAGCTCAGATCCAAAAGACACCACAAGGCTGGACATTAGGCCCAAAAATTTTAAGGCTGATAAAAAGGATTTTTTCTCTACACTTACATCATTGCAGTCACACTGACCTTAACAACGACCACTAACATGACATCCTGCGATCTCTGGTGGATGGTGTGTCATCTATGTGAGACGCCTGCCAAACTGCAAACCACTGTTCAAGACCAACAAACACAAAAACTAGTTGTTATTTAGCGAGTGTTCACTGTGTTTCCAGCGGCTTTTTAGCCATCTAACATGAGTGTTTCTCAGCAACACGTCACTGTTTTTGCAGCAGGGATAGTAACATGGAAAGAGGTTCCTTTTTACCAAGATATCGCTGCAATTTTTGTTTTGACAAGTAGATATTTTAGACCGAAACGTGATCGTTCATGAACAACGCATTCTCACTCCGACCTCGTCACATGTCAGTGTTTGGTCATGGACTCCTCATGGTGATATATGACATGAAAGGTACCCTGGATGCCAGTGGCGGCTGCTGGTCGTTCAAACAGGGGAAGCTCACTTTAAGTTTACATCATAAAATTTGTCATATTGTAGCGAGGCAGTAACTTATAAAAGGAACATTTAATTTAAGCCGTTTTTCAACCACACTCATGCCATAGAACCACAGCAACACACACCTCAAACATTTTCAGATGGGTTTATGGAAATGAGGAACTCCGGACGGCACTCTGTCAGAAGACTCCACTCACAAATATCCGCATGGGACTGAGCTCGAAATGCGTGTGTATTTCCAAAGGGGTTCAGCCTTTTAGACAATTCCTCCAATCATCATGCATACACCGAGCATCCTCTCCCGCCTACCGCTTCATTAGGTCCCAGGGAAGCCGAGCCTCCCTGGAAGTGACGATTTTGTCACATTTATCCAATGACCGTCTCGCTTTGCTGCATGAAAAAAACCTGCTCAGCGCTGTCTCATAGGAATGCTTGGAGGCTCCGCGTCCACCGTGCTAACACTAGAATGTATGACAGGGAGGGCGCGTTTGAAAACTGGTGATAAACAGCTGACGTTTGAACATCATAGTCATGATGGTAAACGCATCCTAGCACACGTTTAATGCCATGTAAATTCTTACTTTAATGTAAATCGCCCCCACTGGATGCGTTGGTTGTTGACGTTCTGGGACACCGTGTCAAGTTCTGCCTGTTACATGCATTGTCTTTTTTCAAAATACACTTCAGTTTTCACAGGAAATGTACCGTTTGCACAGTCTCTTTCAAAATAAAGGCACTACGTCGGTGCAACAAACACATGGTTGGGTTTTGGAAAGAAGAACAGGGTCTGGCTTTACAATCTCACAGGAAGCAAACACCAAAGTTGGTGTCTGGTGGACCCATTTACCAGCACTCCCGCCCGCCCTACTTGGACTTCCGCCCCCTTAGGTTGCGTTTCCTCCTGATGCCTCCAGGCACCATTAAACAATATAACTGTAACTGGCCGTGTATCATGCTGACATCAAAGGACGATATGTTTTGTCGGTGTCGGACGCCAGAAGTCACTGACCAAGCGCCGGTATTTGACGGGTTGTTCCTAACCGTAATCAAGTGGGGTTTTTTGTATACACCTAACCACGTCAACCAGAGCGTTGTTAAAACATCAAGAAATTTAAAGTTTCAATGTATCCACAGATTGACAGGCAGATTGGGGCGGCGTCAGCAGTGATGCAGGCGTTTAACCGGTCCGTTGTGGTGAAGAGGAAGCTTAGCCAGAAAGCGAAGCTCTTGATTTACTGGTTGATCTACGTTCCAACCCTCACCTATGGTCACGAGCTCTGGGTAGTGACCGAAAGAACGAGATCGCGAGTACAAGTGGCCGAGATGAGTTTCCTCTGCAGGGTGGCTGAGCTCAGCCTTAGAGATAGGGTGAGGAGCTCGGACATCCGGGAGGGACTCGGAGTAGAGCCGCTGCTCCTCCACATCGAGAGGAGCCAGTTGAGGTGGTTCGGCATCTAGTAAGGATGCCTTCCGGACGCCTCCCTTGGGAGGTGTTTCGGGCATGTTCAACCGGGAGTAGACCTCGGGGCCGATTACATCGCCTGGCTGGCCTGGGAACGCCTCGGGGTTCCCTCAGAAGAGCTGACAGAAGTGGCTGGGGAGAGGACTGTCTGGGCTTCTTTGCTGAGGCTACTGCCCCCGCGACCTGGATCCGGATAAGCGGAGGACGACGAGTACGAGTATGACGAATGTATCCACGATTTCAGTGACACTTAACTTCAAAAAAATCAACAAAATAAAGCTTGTTTATCAAAACAAGGGGAGGTCCCCGAATCCCAGACAGAGGGCTGGACTCGAACCTCAAATGTCCTCAAATCCTGGAAATACCTCTGTGTGCACATCCTCACAATGAAGTCAGAAAATAAAGGCAGAGGGCAGAGTCTCTGTAGATGCAGACACCACCACACATTTCTAGATGGGTCATAAGTGATGACTGAGAGGGATTATTTTTGCATCATTCATTTAGGAACCTAATCATTTTGTCTCAAAGTACAGAGATGGAGTCAGGACATAGCTAGCCTAGCTTAGCACAAAAGCTGCAAGCAGAGTGAAACAGCTAGCATGGCTCCTACCAAAGGGAAATGAAACTCCTATCAACACCTCAGACTCACTCACTGACACGTTGTGTTTAATTTGTTTAACCCAGATGTTAAAACACCAATTTGTGGTTTTAGGAGGTGTTACATTACCAGAACTATTTTTTGACTAACAACAGCAAAGCGCAACTACACCGTTCATCTTGTCTCAGTGAGGTTGCTTTCATGTCTGTAAAGAGACCTATAATAAACCTTGTGCTTAGATCAGCTGTATCTGGCAACTTACACTCTGGATGGAGATGCTGCACAGAGATATTGGGTGGATTGATAACTTTTCAAGAAATACTGCGGTACCACTCTTTTCATTTAGCTCTTTTAAAAAAGCAATACGCCCTTTCTTTGTATTTTCTTTTAATTCTTTACATTCAGTGACTGACAGCATAATACGCCCGATTGTGTTCAAGGTGCTGATGCATGCAGAGGAATGCACACAGAGATTTTTGTTTAATTCTTGAGAAACAAAGTCCACAAAATAAACAGATTTGAAGTCGACATAACTACAAAGTGGAAATCATCACATTGGCTGAGCCACATGAAACAATAACCATTAAGTCATTCTCCTGCCCTCTTAAAATCTTTAATATGCTGAGTCTGTTAATCGTTTCCTCGCTGGGTAGGGACATGCTGAAATGTGCTGACAATCAAAATAGCATTTGGTTTATTTTCTCTCCTCATGGTTACCCTGTATACATGAACATAAAACATGAAATGCAACTCATGGCACTGGCCTCAGTCCCCTGCCAAGCACTGGACGGTCTGTGTGTGTGTGTGTGTGTGTGTGTGTGTGTGTGTGTGTNTGTGTGTGTGTGTGTGTGTGTGTGTGTGTGTGTGTGTGTGTGTGTGTGTGTGTGTGTGCCTGTACCCTGTTGGCTTTCAGATTTATCTTGATTGTTTCCTTCCACGTCTCTTCAAAAAGTTTTCATGTTTCTCGAGGGTGAAACTTTATGTCGACTGTGGTCTCTGGGTTTGGTTATTTTTGAAAGCAAATGCGGAGGAAATATCCCAAACATTTTAACGGCCTCTCTTCAAAGGAAGTCGACTCTCTGTTGAATTTAATTAACAGACAGAATTGAGATTGGCCTTAAATAGCATGGCTTTTTTACTGTGCTTTTCAGAACTAAAACATAAAACCACATTTAGCAGTCATCAAGTCTACGAATCACCACCCTGGTTTATTTAAGTACAAAATTAGGCTAAAATGGGAGAAATCTTTATAAACATAGTGGGACATTTCTGGGACAAGCTCGACTTGACTGCAGGCATTCACACCCAAGACGCTGCCTGCAGTTTTTAACAGCTTACATTTCAAAGATAAATATGAAAATTAGAAAATTACATACACCGTTATTCTGATGTTATGTTCTTCTGAGCTCAATATAAGCAACATTTTAAAGTATTGGGCATTTGTGCCACTGGCCAAACTCAAACCGGAAACTTTGCAATTACACAGTCAGCAGTAGAAGTGTCTACTGGCAGAAATGGTATATAATATTCATGACTAAGTTTTCATTAGTTTATAATCACCTGAAAATAAGAACTGTAGTGTTTTCTTTACCTTAGAATGAGCTGTTCATATCTACATACAGAGGAAGCCCTTGGAGTCCGCCATGTTGTTCTACAGTAGCCATTCACCATTCGGTGGTCTGTATATAGGGCAGCTGCTTATTATATGTTTGTAATTGATCCCCGCATTTGCAGTGGGCACCGTCCCCAAGGCCCCATTTCCCGAAGCCTCCTACACCTGTCCTCAAGCGGTTGAGGGTTGTCCATTGCTGTCGGGGCAGATGCTGGCCAAGGACGTCCATGGGATCTTCAATAAAGTGGTGAAGCCTAGATGGTTCTGCTGACTTCCACTGGTCTCTCCATCTTGCCTTGACCCAGGAGGCTTTGGAGGTGACAATTGGTATTGTGCAG
Source organism: Epinephelus moara (assembly GCF_006386435.1). Lineage (NCBI taxonomy): Eukaryota > Metazoa > Chordata > Actinopteri > Perciformes > Serranidae > Epinephelus > Epinephelus moara. Next base: position 37,339,294 of record NC_065517.1, read on the forward strand.
AGCAGTCCTTGGGCATGTGTGATAAAGGGGCGTCGGGACTTCAGGCGCGTGCACTGTGGTGTCTCCGTAACGATCTTGTGGAGGAGATGGGATTCACTCGCTTGTGCGAGCGTTGGCTCTTGTCGGGCAAGAGCCAACGCTGCCGCTTCCCGTCTGACCTCTGCTGGAGCGATACCAGCGAGGACAGGTAAGTGGTTTGTTGGTGTAGCTCTCAGGCACCTGGAGAGAAAAGTCCGTAGGGCAGTGTTGAGGGCAGTGTCCAGCTTCTTGACGTGGGGGCTATGGCACCAGACCGGTGCACAGTACTTGGCAGCGGAGAACACCAGGGCCTCAGAACAACCCAAACACTGGCTATAGTTAGCTAGCTATTTGCATTTTCCGTAGTTCTCCTCCACACTTGGCACACAGAAGTTAAAGTTCTGCAACCTCACTGCTAGATGCAGCTAAATCCTACACGCTAGACCTTTATGTCCTATTTGCACAGGGATGATGTGGGCATAATGTTAGTCACGTGCAAATCAGCATCTCTGTGATTTTAGGTTGTATTATTATTGTTGCCTTGACACAATTTTACATTTGTACATTTTTGCTAACCATGGATATGTTAACAGTTGCAAATTATTATGTGGTGGATATGTTGAATCTTTACATTTAACAGTGGTTAACGTGTCGTTAGGTTTAGGCACAAAAACCACTTGCTTATGGTTAGGTGAAGATCATGTTTTAGGTGTATAGTCCTGGCTGGAAAAGGAGCAATGTCTCTGCAAAAATCAACCTTTTTACAGCACCCCTGGAAAAGCACAATGACAGGTCGCTAATAAACACAAGTTGTTGTTTTTTTGTTTTTTTTTTGGTCTTGAACAGTGTCTGCAGCCTGGCAGTTGTCTCGCCTAACCCCCAAATTCCAGATGCATGTTGGTTGCGTCTGTGCTCTGGAACGGCAGCGGAGCCGATACGTTTCAATTCTGGTCAATGTGTGTGCTTCCACCGGCTGCGGCTGCACTGCGTTCCGGCTCCATCACATACGCAGGACACAGGGCAGATTGTGCGGGGCAGGAAGTCGTGCACAGAAACAAAATAAAACATCCGGTTAATTTTCAAAATAAAATACACAGTGTTCATGGCGGATCATATTTCCCTGCACTACACCTTGAAAACGTCATAATGGGCGGAGGCAGGCCTGAAGTCAACAGGTCAGAGATTTTCAGACGTCCTTTCACCCCGTTGACACCATGGACGAGGAGATATTAATCATGGAGGTGCACCGAGATGTCTTCCTACTACTCGTCTGGTTTTGTGGTTCTGTTTTTAAAAGCTACATCTTGTTATGTCGCGGAGCTGCACCACTCCGCACAGCAAATGCAGCCGGTGGGGGTTAGTGGACGGCGGAGCACGCAGCGGATAACCAGCGCAGCCGTTCCGCAACGGACACGCATCCAGTGGAATTCCGGCGTAAGTGTCACACCTCCCATTGTCAAAGTCAGCTCTACATCACTTTAGAAACTTTGATATGACACATGTGAAACATTGAATATAACCTAGTTGTGGTTTGCAGAATAAAAAGCTGTCATTTTCTTTTAGGGACTGGGCTGCTTGACATCATATCCAGTGGATAATGTTAGTAAAACCATATAAGATACAGACTTTGTTAATCCTATGCAAATGCACAAAACAGAGACATTGAAGGGCACATTCTTATTCATAAGAGGTCCCTTTGTAATACTACTCCCATGCAAATAGAGCTGTAGTCGAGCAGGATGAATCTGTTGTTGATCCAGTTGATACAAATACAAACAGTTATAAAAACTGAACTATTCTAAATCTGTTTAAAAAAAAAAAGCATGTCAGCACCGTCCTATGAAAACCTCGCATGTCCAAAAGATCAACTTTTACGAGCTGGAAAAACTGTCCAATTTTCAGCTTTGTGACAATGCATTTCTCAGATAATCCAGTGAGGTTTGGTTTATTTTGCCTTAGAGGGAGGATAATGTTCTCAGCCAACCGAAAAAAGGAACACTGAATCATACTTGAAAAACTCCAGAGTACCAAAATTGAAGATGCATAGTTTTCACTGGGATGGGATGGCATATATCAAAGACACTTTTTGTTAAAGAAATACTTCCATAATTATATTGTATACTATTATAATAGACCAAATAGTACAAACTACACACACAGACAACATTTTCAGATAGAGCAGCTCACACATGGAACAAACTACCAACACTTATCAGAGACTGTGACACATATCGTTCATTTAAAAATAATTTTAAATCATGACTAGAAACTATCAAGTATGTGACTATACTCTGTAAAAATCTGAAAATCTGACGGGTGCTTTGTTTTATGTTTTTATGAACTGTCCCGTTTTTATGTACTCTTATGAAGTGTGATCTGTTCTACTGTTGTTTCCTATTTTATCGTGTGTGTTTTCCCTTCCCGGGGAGCACAGCTGAAGATCAACCAAGTTGGCTAAACTGGCACATTTACAGAAATGTTAGTTAATGTGCAATCTGCACTGTAATCTTATGCTGTATAAATAAATACACAGGTAATGCCAAGCTTGTGCAGCTGAGTCAACTCCCCTCTGCTCAACATGAGAGAGAAACTCCCCCCTGAGGTCAGTCTCAGTACTGCACAGCTTGTCCCCTGGAGGAAACCTCTGCTATAAGGAAGGAAGGTAAGGAAGGATGGAAGGAGCGGTCCAGATGTGGAAGAGTTGGGTGCCTCAGAGAGGAGAAGGTGCAAGGGCAAGGGCACGTAAAGTGACAGCACTTGTACATGTGTGTGATGTCTTCACTGGTCCGCTGCAGCAGCGACCGAGGAGCTGTGTGACTGTGTGTGTGATGTCTTCATGCTGGTCCCAGTGGGCTGCGGATTTTAACAGAGCATGGATCACAATTACTGTTCCTCAGAGGGAGAACAGCAGAAAGAGAACTGAAAGCCCTCGGACACGCACATACACACACACACACATCTGCTTTGTTCCTTTAGTCCAGCAGCTGAAATTTCCATCAGAACTTTACATCGTAAAGCCCCATCATCATCATCATCATCAGCATCGCTGCCTCTCTTTGGTTTTCTCCTTTGTTCTCCGGCCCTGCTCTCCATTCTTTCATCCATAGGTCACACACTATTCTCTTACAATATTTATATAACAGAATAGAAGTGTGTTTACTTTCATTCTTAAATAAAATCATTGAGCCAACTTCCCGCGGCAAATATAAGTTCATGACAACACAATGTTTTCAGCAGATCTGTATGTGTGTGTGTGTGTGTGTGTGTGTGCATGTGTCAGCAGGCCTCCGCAGTGAAACCATCAGCTAGTTTGAAGTCTGTCCCTTCAGGGCTCTTTCCAAGAACAAAGATGGTAAAAGTTTCATTCTTCAAAACACAAAGTTCACTAAAAATATGGTGGTCAACGAGGTCAAATTCGCGGCCCAAAACCTTTCATGAAACGTCCCGCGGCTTCTGAAACAATGCCAATTCAAAAACACATACAAAAATCCAAAACAAAAGCGACAACAGAAACGTGCTGCAAATGAAAAAACATGCCAAAGCAAAAACATTAAAGGGATAGTTCAGATTTTTTGAAGTGGGGTTGTATGAGGTACTGATCCAGAGACAGTATATCACATACAGTAGATATGGGTACGGCCTAGTTTGGAGCAGTAACAAAACGTATTTTAACCCACTAAAAAAAGGCGATATAAGTTTCCATTTGCAGTATAATATTTGGTGGTATGGCTCTGTTCTGGGGCCCCCTCCCTTTCCTAGGCCTATACAGAAAGCCTCTTCCATGCGCCTATGTGAAAAGCATAAGTTAGAGAGAGCACACCTCTCTGCCCTTCCACGTGCAAATGAGGAAAGCTGGAGGCAGAGACCAATCCTCCCTGCCCTTCCATTTGCCTACAAGGAAAGCCTGAGGCAGGGAGAGCAGCAGCAAAGACCCCCCTGGGAACAGAACAGAGCAGCAGCAAAGACCCCCCTGGGAACAGAACAGAGCAGCATCAAAGACAAAGAGAAATGACATTGATAAGTCAGACACAGCATGAAAAGGAGGAGCTGGGGTGGAGGCGGGTTGCAAAGCGGCTTGCACAGGAAGCAGCAACAATAGGCAGGCCAGAGCAGTTTAAATAGGGTTCAATTGACAGCTTTCACACCAGCCAAAACAAACTGCACTAACTGTGCAAACGTTATAGCAGACATTTAAAGTGATATTGATTTTTTGAAGGTGGCTCAAATATGTGTCGTTACTGACCCCTGTCCACAGCAGTACATTGCGTAGCTTTCATGTCTGACTCCGAACTGCCTCTCCAATCTGAGGGCATGCCAACTGCATCTACTGTAAGTAATGCACTGACTATGGATTAGTACCTCATAAAACCCCACTTTGAAATATCCTTACTATCACTTTAACAACTTTTGAGGACATGCAAGCTTACTAAATGAACAGCTGAAACAATTGATGACTGTTCATGCAAAAAATAAATAAATGTAGTCAAATAAAAATGCCCTATTTACATTGTTTATGGAAAGTTTACAAAATGCATGTCATCACTCTCTTATGAAACCTTGTATCTCCAAAACACCAGCTTCCAAGAGCCGGAAAAACAGCCCAATTTTCAGCTTTGTGACAATGGATAATCCAGTGTGGTTTTCAGTGGTTTCAATAGTCACTTTTTTCCATTTTGCATGTTTCTGTTGTTGTATTTGTTTTGGATTTTTATGTGGTTTTGACTCAGCTTGCTTTCAGAAGCTGTGGCACACTTCTCCAAGTAGAGATGTTTCAGACTGTTGCTGCATGTTTGGCCTTGTTGCCCACCGTACTAAAAAGATAGTCTCTGCAACAGCATAAGTATGTGTTAGCGTATGAAATGAAATCTACACTTTGTGACACACAGTCTCCTCAGAGTGTCAAAGCCTCAGTAGAAGTTTTGCACATGGTTGTTCAGGGTGCACCAGAGTGTCACAGAGGTGACAGCAGTGATGACTAAAGCAGAAGTCACTCCACTTGGTGACACAAGGACACACGCATGCATGAAATAAGCCACCTCAGAGACAACATCTTGCCAGCTCATTACATTCACTTGGACTGTGGCCTTTAACACAGAGTACCACCTAGAGAGCAGCACAACCACACACACACAACCACACACACACGACACAAGAGCCTCTTGTTAGTCTCCAAATCCAACAAACCAAAATGGTGAAAGTGAGACAAAACAAAAGCTAATGGTGGCTTTGTGCTCTGTCAGACATGTGACAAGAAACATGTTATACAGCCAAAAAAAATCAAACTCACGATGCGCTTCGTGTCATCATGAAAATACGACAACTAGAATCACCGCCTTGTGGTTGTACGCCTTCACAGACACGTCAAGTTCCTCTTACAGTTTACATCCATGTCTGTGAAAACGTGGATCCTTCACACACATCTTCCCCCGACAGCAAAAGATCTATACAATCAGCACAGTTTCAAGGTGAACACCCAAGATTAGTGTCACCAATTCAGTATGTGACCAAATGTCTCCCCTTCTGTTCCTGAGATATGACGCTGAGTGATGGCCAGAAAAGTGTTTTATGCAGAACATTATGACGTCACAGTGAAGTTGACCTTTAACTTTTTGAATATAAAATTTCATCACTTCATAATTTTATCCTATTAGACATCAAGTTAAATTTTGTCATAATCAGTGTATGAATTTATGAGTTATGGCAAAAACACATGTTTCCTGAGGTCACAGTGACCGTTGAACGCCAAATTCTAATCACTTCATCGTTGAGTCCAAGTGGACGTTTGTGCCAAATTCGTAGAAATTCCCTCAAGACATTATTGAGACATTGCGTTCACAAGAATGGGCCGTACGCACATACAGGCAGACGGACAAACCATTATACCTCCGCCCACGGCTATCGCCGACACTGAGGCATAAAAATCCCAGTGTGAATCAATTTATTTTCACTGTGAATTTAAAAATGGTTGGCCTCCGATAGCGTGCCGGGTGGCTCGCCAACATTCACACTGGGATTTCTTTTTATACTTTGAATGTCAATAAGGTGCCAGAGTACATTAAAAGGGATTAAAGTAGAGCTTGTTGATTAAAATAAACGTGCCAAGGGAGGATCTCCAGGACCCCCAACTCCCCAAGCTCCAAATGTCTTCAATTCCTAGCAACACCTCTGTGTACACCCGATCTGTCTAGAGCTGCTGCAATTGGATTTAACCCATTTCATTTTATCTTATTGTTTCTGTATTAACTGGCACCTGCCCTCCTGTCATTCTACACAAGTGCCCCCCAGCAAAGCAAGTTGACTTTCCCTTGTTTAAATTAAAAGATTTTAGGAATCAAGTCATGGGTTTGGTGCGTTTATAATGTTTTTAATGTGTTTAACAATCTAAATATAGTTAGAAGTGTGGAGAGGCTCACAGCAGGCAGAGCTGTGAAAAGCTTTGTTCCTTGTGCAGCTTAAACTCTTTATTGCCGCCGACTAAAATAGGATGAAACTATCCGCATTCGAAGGTCTTGTGTACAACGTAGTTATCCCTATAGAATACCACTGTCCTGAGTCAAAGGTCAAAGGTCACGGGTCAGGGTAAGGGCCCGCTGACATGCTGCTGACTGCTCCTTCAGCCAATCATCAATCAGTTTCCATCGTCAGGCTGCGTAACTGCAGCGATCAGCTCTGTCAGCAGTTGGTCGGAGGGCAAAAGGGGGCACTGAGTGTGTGTGTGTGTGTGTGTGTGTGTGTGTGTGTGTGTGTGTGTGTCTGCACATTCCAAGTCCTGAAGTGGCATGAGGGTCAGAGGTGAGCTGTACACAGCCCCTCATCAGCTCTCCTGGGGGGGCTGGTCTCACCGACACACACAGACACACACATTTGTTGACCACTCACTCTGTTTAGGTGATACAAGTAAGTGCGAGGACAGAGTGACGGTACCACACAAAGAATCCACAGAGCAACATTCAGAAAAACTCCAGGGGGGTTGCACTAGAGCCTCAGTAACTGCTTGTTCATTTGTAAGTAATTCAGCTACTTAAATGTGTTGCATGGCTAAAGTCATAACTAAGACAAGTAGCCAATCAACGATTAAAGATAGAGTTCCACAAAATGGCATACAATTAATTAAAAACATTGACATTTTATGATTTACACCTGCCCTAGGAGCATGTGTAATTATTTAGTTGTTACTTAAGGCCCTATCTTAAACCTGGTAAAAAGCTGTGCACAGTACAGCGCTGTCAGTGCAAGATTCAGACCAACACAGTTGTCAAAATCACAGTCAGCGCCCACGTTGTGTAAGTAGCAAAGAACTTGTGCTCCTCCTGTGGTCTTAAAATGAGGTATGGTCGGGCACATTTCAAGGCAGCAGAAACAATTGCTTCATTGACCATCAAAAACCTGGTCAAAATCAATATTTAAGTATTTTCCTGCTACTATAACATTTATAATTGATTTTAAGCTCCTTCTCCTTATACACAAAGCCCTACATGGGCTCAGACCGAGCTACATCGCTAACTCCCTTGTGAACTAGTTGCCTCTAAGAACACTGCGATCATCTGCCGCTGGTTTATTGAAGGTTCCCAGAATCAGCCAGAAGAAGAGCGGGGATGCAGCCTTTGTCAATGACAACCCAAAGCTATGGAGCACACTACCTATAGATATCAGAGAAGCTAGCTCGCTACGTATTTTTTAAAGAAAGCTAAAACAGATCTGTTCACTTTAGCCTTTAACTCGCTCTGACTTCCTGACACGGGTCTGAAACTTAAGCTTCACGCTGCTGCAACTTTTTAAAATCTTACTTGATTTCATTAGTTATAGATTAACAACTCATTGATTTTATGATGTCAGATTTTGTGACTTTTTAGGATTTATTTAATCCTTGTTTTAAACAGTTTTTAAATGTCTTTTTATATTCATTCTATCTATTTTCATGTGAAGTATTCATTGCTTATACTGCCCTTACTTTGTGCTGCATTTCTTGTATGAAAGGTGCTGTATAAATAAAGTTTAATACTATTTTTTTTTTTAATTATTTATTTATTTATTTTTTCTCTGCTTGTTACACACACAGGGATGCGTGGATGAAAAACAATTCGAGGCAAACTTTAGAGCGTTAGCGGACACGGGCTCACCTGTTCAAATGTTATTAAGTTCTAAAGTTACATATAAGTAGGGACGTTGGCTTTGAGTGACAGACCGTCTGCCCATAGTGTCCTTGGTTTCTCAGTCAGCTCCACCCCTCGCTCCTCCACAGCTCCACCCTCCCGTCCAAATATGGTCACTTCTGGCTCTAAAAATCAAGATGCAAATGATTGACAGCTTTGTCCATCAATTTTACAGTCTATAGTAGCAGGTAAAAAAAAACAACACTTCCCTCCACCTACTTGACACATCACATCCATGCCTGTGTATTGGCCATAAGTTTAAAAATAAGAAATGGGATTGGACCTAAGTGCCCTTCAAAAGAGTAAAAGGTAACTTGCCCTCCAATCCCATACTGACTTTGTCACCTTAACATCTCTGTTTTTAACTTTGAGTGTGTGTTTTGAATAAAAGCAGTATTTCCATATAGAAGCTGTGAAGTGAAATTCCCACCTGTGCTTTTTTTTCACTCTCTTCTCATTCATTCAACTTTTACTCTCCTTCATCCTTTATGTAGCTGAATACAAACACATTCACAGCCTCTCTCACACACACACTCTCTGTCCCCCTCACACACACTCTCAGAGCACGCCTACATACAGCCGGCTCCCCTCCGCTCTGCTTTAAAGCGTTGCCTATCCAAACAGGAAAGTGGCCTCTGCCCCGGCAGCAGTAGAGGGCACAGCAGTGGAGATTTCATTAGTCACAGCTAACAGGCTAATTATCCGCTTCAGCGCACCTGTAAAACTTAACTGTGTGTCAATCTCACACCATCACAGACACTGCCTATAGGTGTGTGTGTGGGTGGGTTTGTGGACATGTGGGTCTGTGGGCGGGTGTGAACGGGTGGGCGTGTAACAAATCCGTCAGTTTCTGTGTTAATATGCGAACTGTGGGCATGTGAGCAGTTTATGTGCAGTGGTAGGACTGGCAATCAAAGCTACAGGTTATTTACAGGAAACTCTGATTCGTGGATTATTAGCTTAACAGGTGACATTACTGTTAATTACTCCCTTATTTCAGTTTTATCAGCTTTATTTTGAGGTATGAAACTTTTACAAAGACCAAAAAAAATGTCCAAAGAGGGAACACAGCTGCAACTGGGCTTCTTCTTTGATGTGTGATTGACAGTCATTAGTTTGGCTGGTGTTCGAGGAGAGTATGATGTTGAACAGTGAGCAGAGGGACAAAAACATCAGTCATTTCAGGACGTGTACCAAAACAACATGTTTACGTTCAAAGCCCTCTGGCGTCCATAGTAATTATGATGAGCGCAAAGGAGGAAGTCAGGTAACGCCGTCAACGTAGGGAGGAGTTCAACATTATGTTATTTTAAGCATAGCCACATTGTTCCATATATATCAAGACCCACAAGCTCATTGTTGTTTCCATGATGACAAAGCTCCCCTACGTTAGTGAAGTGGTGATTTCGACTCGAGCCATAATGTTTCCCCAGCCTTAACAGAGGACTTATTTTAACTCAAACCATGATGGTTCTCTAACAATAAACAAGTTTGTTTTTTTGTCTCAGAAACAAAACACACAAATTAAAAAGCTTGTACAGTATGTGTCGTTCTACAGCGCATGGATGTTCTGTTGGGTTATGTAAGGACAGTTACAGGAGAAATACGTACAATCACTTTGATTTTTCACCATGAAAATTCTAAATAACTTTTTCCAAGTGACAAAGACAAAGGACGGTAGTGTGCAGTTCGAATTTTGGTGACAAGCATTGAGCAGCTCCATTGTTGGAATTTGTTTTTGGTCTCAGTCTGTTGGTATAGAAGCAAGGGTAAGCAACCTGCACCTCCAGAGCCACATGTTGCTCGAAAGCCCCTCTCCAGTAATGCCTTGTGGCTTTGACACAAAACATTATATGGAAATGAATAATCATTATTTTACACACTTTAATTTTTATATATCAATGTTATATGCCTAGTTTTGAGTCTTCCTATCTGGTTAACTATGGATGCCAAATCCAAAAAAGTAACAGTCTGTGAATTGTGTTTGAGAGCTAAAGAGCTCAAAGGCAAGTTTAGTTTTTTGTTTACTTTCCTCACTTCTGTTTGTCTTGTCGTGCACTGAGCTAAACTGCCAGTCAGAGTTATTCCATTGGCCAACAGGCTCCGCTGTCTTCAACACTGATTCAACATGCTGGATCAGCCGAAAAAAGCCAACAAAGGACCAACTAGTGCTAACGGTGCCGGACACACCACAAAAACAAAGGTGACAGACATTCAGCAGCGGCACGACGTTGACCAACGGCCGACAGCAAGATACCTGTGGTAGTTTTACACTGTGTGCCATGTGTGCATTTTGCATTGGCAACCTTCACCACATGTATATCTTGATTTTAATTTAAATCTAATCAAACACCCATCCTGTACCATCTTGGTATACTTGATGTCCCTTCAAGCTTAAAATGTTTTGCACAAAATATCTTATATATACATACATTTACAAGGTTAGAAACAAACTCTCATGGTCTGGCTAGACGCCCTGTGACAATCTTGATGGGAGAAGAGGTGAAGGAGAGGGAAAAAAAGGAGAGGATTGCAACGATCAAATCCCCTTTTCCCGCTTGTCTGTGTTTAAAATAGCCTAAAATCGAGAGATGAAGGAGAGCGGGGGCTACTGAGGTCTACACAGTCTTTGAGGTTCAGGGTATTTCTCACCATTTTACTGCGAGCTCAAAAAGCCCGCATCCTGCTCCATGAATAGAGCTGGAAATACACACACACAGATACACACTCAGACACCGGTACCCCCTGCCTGGCAGCCCCTTTGTAGCCATGTTGTGATTGTATCAGATGTGGAGCGATAGGGGTTCGGCGTATGGGGGTGCTGGTAGGGGGATGTGTGAATTTGTAATGTGCTTATGCTGGAACCGCAAAGACAGGAGATAGGGGCACCCAAAGCTGTGTTACACTCCCACACACTCGCTCAAACACACACTCACACACACTCACACGCTGTAGGGAGTGGAACTCTAGCTCCCTGAACTCCTTTCATCCTACTGAAGGTGGAAGTGAGTGCAGGGTTTCCTGGAGTCACAGCGAGATTCAGCACTCTCTATATCCTCTAAAATACTACTGCCCGCTGACAGTGTGTGTGTGTGCGTGTGTGTGTGTTAGTGCGGTTCAAAGGCTCAGAGTGCACAATGTTGAGGTGAGCTATCAGTGTGTGATCTCGGGCTATATGTATAACACATCACAGTTTGAATTATTGCATTAGCCCGTATAACAGCTTTATTAAGGCGGCTCTGCAGAAGCGAGGCACAGGCAGGTTTATGAGATTTATACTCGACATGCGCTGCAGAGTTTAAGTCAAGATTTTACTTATTCTGGATATTGTTGTTCCTCTGAGGTAAAAAACTACGACTGCAAGGCCTTTAAAGATTACATCGTTGAGCCTCCATGTGTGGCGGCTGAAGTCACAGGAGGTCAGCAGAAGCTAAAGAACAAGCAGCAAATGGTGTCACTTCCCTTTACGCCAGGTTAGAGGTCAAAGGTGAGCCACATTGGACTGCTGGACTGGACTAAGACAACATACCTACAGCACACTGCACCGGTACAGAAAAGCTGTGGGAATTTGTCACACTGGTTTTCTTTTATACTCCTTTACCCAAAGTGCTGATTACTTATTCTTAGTGCCATTTTTGGCATTTTTAATCATTTTTTAATCTAAATGATGTAACAACCTGATAATGATGTACCAGGGTGCGCACCAAACCAACCAGACCGAGACCTTCTTGAAGAGGTGGTCTCAGTCTGGTTACAAAGGAACTCTGGTGCGGCTAGTTTGTGGTGAGAAGGTGTTCCGACCTGGATGTGAAGCAACTGCAGTCACATGACACATTGTTTGGGTTAAACATGAGCATGTTACAGTCCTGGAGGATTATTAATGTGCACCTCCTCCTGTACTGCCTTAATATGCACATTCAGCACATCCAATGCATCAAAACATTGTTTTCTAGTTGGAGCCGCGCCTCGTTTTCAAACTGTATGGTTTGACTAAAATGAACAATGACAGCAATATAGTCCACGATGAGCAGCGCTAAAATCAACCTGCGTAGTTGTCCCTCCATTGTGACATTAGAAAGTGTCACATTTATCTTGCAAGTGTACTCTTCTTCAATGTTTGCTTTACTTCCTGGATTTTTCCCACATGGAAATTCTGACCAATCAAGAGCAGCTTTCTTCCGCAAAGCTTGTAAATGCTGCCGTGAGAACAGTAACCAGCTCTAGGCAATTATACAACTCTGGAACAAAATTAGTCCCTGATTCAGACCAAAGGAGACGACTCTAGGGCTGAGAGAGCCCTAAGCTTCAGTCAAGTTTCATTGATTTCAAGTGATGTTCAGTCAGGTCAGATGAAATTGTTTTTAGCTCCCTCAACAGCTCCTGAAAGCCTCAAATACAGTTTCCTTCATCCTATGGTTTAAATTCCTCCCTCACATCAATTTTTCCCTCTTTAGACTGGTATGGGAAGTGAATCAAAAAAACGTTGGGAAAGAAAGCCCGTGACACACCGCTTTCTTTGCCTCCATCTCACCAGAGCCTTTATTTTATCCCTTTAACCCACTCTGTCTTTTAAGTTTGACAAGCAGACTTGCTGACTGTGGTGATTTTGTGTGTGCAGTCAACCATGACACACCCATAGCCACATACTGTACACCATACACATTTAACATATGGGTGTGCCTCTACAGCTGGGGGCACTCTACACGACTGATCTCCTGACTGTTCAAATTTCAACAACATTTATTGCTTCTGTTTACTGGAGATTATTCGCTTATGATGTGGCACAGACGAGGTCACACATTAAACAAACCAATTACATTTGGCTGTGAGTGATCTCCATACCAAACTGACATTAAAGTAAACCTGGCATTGTTTTTCACTTATAGGGATAGTTTGGCTGTTTTGAAGTGGATTGTGTGAGATACTTAAAGTCAGTGTATTACCTACAGTAGATGGCGGCTGGCTTGTACACAGTTTGGAGAGGCAGGCAGGAGTGTTGCCATGGAAGCACAGCAATGTGCTGCTTTGGACGGGGGCGGCAAAATATATTCTAGTCACCATAAGTCGATATCGGTTCAAGTGGACGCTATATTTATTGTATTTTAACGACTTTACGATGCCATCACACAGCCCTTTCTGATGGGGAAATGAAGCCGTTATATACATCTATGCTCTCTTCAAAACTAGACGCCGTTGACCAAAACAGTAATTTTACCTCGCAGAACACAGGAGTCGCTGGTCTACCGCTGCCTTAATGTAATGTACTATTACCATTATAAAACTACTATACCACTATAAAGCTAGGCTGACTGTGCAGGAGCAAGACTCACAGACTTTTGACATTGGTGCCACATCACCAGAGAGAACAGAGGAAAAGGGCTGTGATATTTGCTTTTCCTCCATAAGTAGAAAACCTACAACTACCAAAGTGCACTGCATCACACCAGACCAATAAATGCCACCACTTGGGGATGACCTTATGTGAGCTGAAACACTGGAGACGAGGAAGAGGCAACATAGTGACAGAATCTTTCATCAGCAACAGTAAAATTCGTCATCTGGTGGATTTTCACTGGCGAATGAGCAGAGAGATCTGGAGGCTGGTAAGACGGAGGTAAGTTTAACATAGTTCATTTACACATATTACCCACACTGTCTTGATACAAAGCTGGTTGGAAATCTGCAGAGTATCATTTTAATAAGTCACCTGTGTAGATACAAAGTTGAATGTACATTTTAACGGGTTTCATAACAGGTGTCACTTCAGATCTCTCTCCTGATGCCACCAGCTCCTGGAACAGAGTGCTGCAGGAATGAGTCCTGAATCCCAGAAGTGAGTTAATAATAATAATAATAAGAAGAAGAATAAATTTAATTTATAAAGCACTTTTCATTTATAAAAAAATCTCAAAGTGCTACAGCACACAGTAAAAAGGTAGATCGATTAAAACATTATAAAAACAAATTCAAAAAGTCCTAGGCCAAGTCAAAAGCTTCATTAAAAAGGAAAGTCTTTAAGACTCTCTTAAAGGCATCCACTGTCTGAGGGGCTCTGAGGTGGCCGGGTAGGGAGCTCCAGAGATAAGGGGCAGCAGAACAAAAGGCACAGTCTCCCATAGTGCGGAGCTTGGTTCTGGGGAGATGGAGAAGGTATTGGTTTTGGGAGCGTAGATTCCGGGTTGAAGCTTGCTGGGTGAGTAATTCATTGAGATAATCTGGGGCATTTCCATGGATACACTGATGGGTGATGAGAGCAAGTTTGTAGCTGATTCTGGCGGAGATGGGGAGCTAGTGAAGGGTGTGGAGTACAGGTGTGATGTGTTCGTGTTTTCTGACTTTCAGGAGGATCCTAGCAGCACTATTCTGAATAAGTTGTAATTTTTGCAGATGTTTGCCAGGAATTCCAATTAGAAGGGTGTTGCAGTAATCGAGCCTGGAGGAGACAAAGGCATGGACTAGTTTCTCTGCATCAGAGAGGGCAAGAGAGGGACGGAGTTTAGCGATGTTCTTAAGGTGAAAAAAGCAGGATTTACACAGATATTTAATGTGATTTTCACGTTAGGTGAGGGTCCAGTCTCACGTCAAGGTTGGTAACTGTAGATGAAAGGGGGATGTCCTGGCGGTGGTGGTTATAGAAGATGAATGGACCTAATGAGGGGTGCCAATAAGTATGGCTTTGGATTTGGAACAGTTGAGTTGGAGGAAGTTACGACTCATCCATGCCTTTATCTCCTCCAGGCAGTTGGTGAGTGTGGACTGAGGTAAAGTTGAAGATGGTAGAGCAGTTGAAGGGGTTGGGTCAGTCCTGAGATACAGCTGAGTGTCATCGGCGTAGCAGTGGAAAGAAATCCTGCACTGTCTGATGACACGGCCAAGGGGGAGCATGTTTATAATAAATAGAAGTGGGCCAAGGACAGATCCTTGAGGGACACCACACATAACGGGACACTCTGGTTCCCTCAGCTCGAAGTCAATGGATTTTTTTAAATTGTTTTTTTAGTTAGATGCCTGAAATAAGGTCTGATTAACACAAGCTTTCATATTTTGTTCTACAACATAAAATGTGTCAGTAAATACCCCACTCATTGACTGTGAAACCTTTAGGTGCCTTAAAAAAGGTGGTTGCTAATAAATGGCTAAATGAGTGTCGGCACACCATCGCAGCTCTCCAGCCTTGTTGTGGGGGCGACGTTAAGCCATGCAACCATGGTGTACTTTGGTTATAGCCTTATGTTGTGTTCACACCGGGCATGAATAAAACAATTTGCATGAGTGTATGTAAAGTCAATGTAATAAAGGCACAATCAGACACAAATTCCTGCCAGGCGGCACAAAGAGCGCAATGGACATGACGCGAATGACGTGAAATACGCAAATTAAGCAGCGCAGATTAAGTTAGTAGGATGATTTCGAGTCATATGCTTATTCGCGAGAGTTGGAAAAGCTGAACTTTAGCGACCAATTCGTGCCTTGAAAGCCAATTAGCATCGACATCCTCTGGGGACATATGACGCAGAGGACGTACTGGCAGACGTTCATCCATCGATTCAGCACCTATGATGCAATTGCAAGTATTGCAATTTGCAAGTATGAAGCAAGTCAATACAAAATATTGTCACGCGATGCAAATTTTCGTGTCACGTTTGGTGTAAACACAACAGAACATCAGCTTTTTACGTCTGATGATTGGATTTGCGCTTCAAAAATCATAAACGTTATGTTCAGTTGTAAAGATTATCTCGCTGAACAAAACATGTAAGTAGTATGTAACGTTTGTTTGCCACAGAGCTAATTTTCGGCAATAATCAAATGGAAAAATCCCACAGGCTTTTTGACGAGGGAACCAGGGCGACACTAACTTCCGCATTGGCCTACAAAAACACGTCATCCCTGCAGCACTCTATGGTCATATGGGATGTTGACAGGCACACACACACACACCGATATCAGAGGACTTCCTGCTGCTGAGTGTGGTCGTGGTGGTGTGAGGGTAGCTCCTGGCACAGGGCTGGACAGCAAGGCGAGGTAGAGGAGAGTGTTTACACACTTGCACCACCTCTCTCTCTCTCACACACACACACACACACACACACACACACACACACACACAGATCTGGCTCCTGTCCCCCTCTGCTTCTCCATCTAATATATCAAAGCATCTCTGTGTGTCTGTGGATCTCAGAAAATCCGCCCTCACTTCCTCGGCCGACATACTCTCCCCCTCTGTCTCTCAAACACACACATGTGCACACACCATGTATGGTGACGACGGATGGTACCTCTCCTCTCTCCGGTCTCCAGCTGATGTACACACACTGTTTCAGACAAAACACCTGGAATAACACCACAAACACATAAACACACACTGGCACACACACACATACAGAGTCACTGCACTGCTGCTGGGCCAAGATAACCAGAACTCACAAAACTCAACTGTTGTGTTAGACGTGACTGTGGTATCAGTATGCTAATAAATGAAAATGATACCTGCACTCTGATGTGTGTGTTACATATTTGTCTCCTTTTGTGATAATTCAACCAAAGTCTTCCTCATCAGGCTGTCACCAAATAAAATCTGTCGTTCTATAGCTTAATGTCATGGAAAATTCTATTTTAATCATCTTTACGAGCTTACACTGACCTTGTTTTCACTTGTTTCCCAAGGTGACTGTGCTCTCTGCCAAATGGCAAACACAAAGCTTCAGAGGGTGAGACTGAGCTGGAGGACACGGTGGAACAAATGGCTCGAGCCAGCAAACACCAGACAAGGCGAGAAATTCATAGGAAGTGTGTTTGTCGTAGGTTTTGCAGAATAGTTAGTCTGAAAAACATGTAGAAAAAGAATCTGTATCTTAACGTTTGCTCTCTGTGTGTAAAGAGGCCTATCTATGATAACACCGTCTATCTCTGCTCACTTCCTGGTCAGGAGGAGGAGGAAGAGGAGCTGGAGGAATAAAAAGATAAAAGAAAATACAGAGGAGCCTTTCATAGAGCGGGTTCCTCAGGGAACGTGGTGCTTTGTACAGAGAGGAACAGTGTGTGTGTGTTGGAGAAAGCAAAGGAGGAAAAGGAACTTCAGGATCAACCAGAAATCACAGAATAGGTACAAAAATCAAATATATAGAAAAACCTGAGCCTGTTTGATGTATACGTAGATACATATACAGTATACAGTGTGCCATGCGTGTGGTCTCGTCTTCTCATCCTGTTTAGGAAGGAGAGAGAGACCCCTGTTTCCTTTGGCTCTGAACCCTCTGTTGTGACTACATTACAGCTCCTCCATCACCACCCCCAACTCCATATGTCTCCCATACTGAAGCCTCTCCACAGGCCCATCAGCAGAGTCCATATGAACACGGCTCAAACCCTCGGCTTTCAACTGTCCCTGCTCTAGTGTTTAATTAAACTCATTAAGATTTTGACAAAAATAAAGTGGCTTTGCTGTCATTTCATCAGTCAGACAGATCAGGTTAGTTGTGCAAATGTCTGCTGCAGTGTCAGGGAGATTTTCTACACTGACGATTAATCCACAAATTTGCTTAATTCTGACTTCAGTGTTTTGTTCCTACTTCCCTTGTACCCATATTTAGCTAGGATATAATAATTACTCTCAGTGAACAGTGACTGAATTTTACTTTGAGCAGCACTGCTTGTATTTAAAGGAATAGTTAAATGCAGTATTACTGTATTTTTGACAGCTATTTTAGATTTACTGTGCGTCCCAATCCCCATACTACCTATACTATATAGTATGCCAGAAAAAGATTTAGTATATAGTATGAAAAAATGTTTTATGCCAAAAATACCAAGATGTTCTCCGACATCCAGTCCGATTTTGCAGGATGCAAGCCAGCATGCTTTTCTAGCTATTCTGATGACAGAGAACTGCAGATGCAATTTCACTGTTGCAAATATAATAAGCTTGAATCTACAATATGTGTAGTTGTAACTTCAAAGTTAAACCGTCTCTGGCAAACTCGGTTGGTGGCGTTTGTTTTATCTACAAGCAAGAGGGTCAAAGTTCAGGGCGTAATGTTACAAGAAATTAGTGTGTCCCACTCAGATATTAGAATCAAGATGACAGATTGATAAAAATTTCATTTACACATTTCTTTTCTACAACTACAAATAATTTAATTTCTCCAGCAGTGTTTGACAGGTTTAAGGGCTGATTTACAAGCTCACACCTACTGATCATCATTTGAAAAGCTCAATGTCTCTCTATTTATGCTCTCAACAAATACCTAATGTGAGACAACTAGGATTTCTTTCTTCATCTGCAACATGTTAGTCTGGAGGTTTAAACTGGTGTCCTCTCACAGAGTTGACTGATTCAAACTAAACTTTCATCTCTGTCAGAGAAAACTGAGTTCAGACTGTTTACTTACAGCACAGCTACACTCACAGATAACTGAGCCTCCTACCTGCCTGTCAAACACCATCAACCCAGAAACCTTCTCCAGTCCTGCAGGGATCAGCTGTGAAAACTGGTGGCCAGTGGCTGCTTGCTCCACTGCCATTCAGTGATTAATAAGTGGAGTTAACTGTTAACAGCCACCACTGTAACTAACAAACTCCGCAAATCTATTCAACAGCTCCACCATCCACAGTCAGACACATGGCTGATTGTTTACTGCTATATAACATATTAACATTTACATGGATTAAAATATGTCCAACAACAAAACTCAACTCAAATAGGGGGGTCTCTATTCTGATATCAATGTAGCATCTTGCATCAACAGGTAAACAAGCAAACAAGCAAACAAGCATACAGCGCAGACTATTAGTTTCCATATATACAGGTGTGGGTTTTCTCCGGCTTCCTCCCACAGTCCAAAGACAAGCAGGCTCTATGTGTCAGCCCTGTGATAGTCTGGTGACCTGTCCAGGGTGAACCCTGCCTCTCGCCCAATGTAAGCTGGGGTAGGCTCCAGCACCCCCGCGACCCCTAACAGGATAAGTGGCTACAGATAATGAATAAATGAATATACAGGTGTATTTTTCAGTCCAATTTGCATAATTTTTCAAGCTGTACAAACAAAACTAGCCCATATTTTTTGCCACTTAATCCAACTGCTCATTTTCATCAAACTGAACAGATTTTTGTTCTGCATTCTTACAAAGATGCACACAGGTTATCATATTAAGTATGAAAGTGCACTCAGAGTAAGGCCTGGTGAGAAGGCCTGGTCATGGGGTTCACCAAACTGGGCACTGCTGTGTCCTGCAAAACCACGTCCATCTGTGTGAAATGCCAAGTTTTTAGAGGCTCTCTGTGAAGAAGTACTGGGCTGGTGGATAAATTGTGGTTCTCTAGAAATAGTTATGGAGCGAAACTAAAATTAAAAATTCATCACTGTGTGTACAGAAAAAAACACAAGATACAATAGTTAATTAGTCAGATTTCAAAATGCTGGTGGGGACATTGTTGAACTTTGGACAAGGCCAGACAAGCTGTTTCTCACTGCTTCCAGTCTTAAAGGAGCTACTGTATATGTAAGAAATCTAAAGCAAATAGTCATAAAATCCTCCTAATATGTCACAGAGACTAAGGAATAATGTTCATATAACATACCGATCTCGCCAACAACAATAGTACAGCCAGAATATTCGCATTTAAAAACATTTTTACGGTCCGCAAATCATGTTTATGTTTTGAATTTGTGTTTTGGCCTGTTGCGCCACCCACCGCCGTCTACCAGTCACGCAGTCAGTAGAGTCTCAGCATCAGTTACAGTTACGACTGAGCTACAGCAGCACGGCAAGCAGCATTAGCAGTGTCCCAGTACATAGCATTAGCAGTCTCCTCAGCTGTATCCCGGCAGCAGCGTTAGCAGCAGAGAAGCCGGACTTGCTCGAACGGTCCGCTGGAAAACCGAAGATCAAGGATGCGGCGACGCGGGGATGCAGCCCTGCCACGGCAGCTGCCCGTGGGCAAACAAATCAGTCTCCAGCGTGCCGCTGTCCAGCAACCTCGAATCTGTAGGGGAGGGGGGGCGGACACGACTCGCGGCAGTATTTTGAATTTGAGTGCAGTAACTGTTTTGGCCACATTCTTACATACAGCACCTTTAAATACCAATGAACTCTAGCTCCATACTGCACTACACCGCACTATCAATCTTGTAATCTAACTCTAAGAAAGAAACTGAATTTCCAAAAATGTTGGAACTTTTCTCTAACAGAAAAAAAGTCTTTTTGAATGCACAATAACATCTTTGGTTTACATGATCATATCAAACTAATAAGATATACATACAGGCAGTTAGAAAAAGAGTGGAAACCTGGAGTGAATTTCTTCATGTTTACCCAAAATATACAGAGCCCGATTCCCTCCATCCCAGCTGAGCGCTGACAAATCCGCCAACCACTTGTCAAATTAAACCCACATTAGCAGCATAAACACACAGGCTCACACACTCGCACAAACAACCCCTTACCAGCACAAACACACCAGAGCCTCACACATGCTCAGCCACCTATCCTGCTCAGAGAGGCTCTTCAAATAATCCTGCACACCCGAGTCGTCTCCACACCCAGGTACACTGGTCACAGCCCCATACAGCGCATGCTCCTGACCTGTGCTGTCAACTGTCAACACCTGTCACACCGTGTGTCCGGAAACATGCGCAGATTTAGCCCCGCAACGTCACACCTGATGAGACACGGCACCCTGCAAGGAGTCCCCAGTCTAATTCTTTCCATGCGTGCTTGTTAACATGTAGGATTTTCTTTGCAGCCGCCATAAAGCAGAGCGTGCAGGTAACACAATCTCATGAAACTCCGCTCTGTCTGGCAGCTGCTGGAGGGATTTACCTCATAATGTTGTAATGTAAACCCCAAAAGTAAGACATCGCCATAAAAAGGACAATTTCATCTGTCTTCCTTCCTCTTCCTGTGTGGCCCCCAGGGGACGCATGGCCGGTAGTGGAGGGCGAGAGATTGGGGGAAGAGGAGAGTAAATGGAACACTTAATATGCACTCCATCAGCATAAACCAATCATCAGATGATTTTCAGGTAGACAGCAGCGTTTGGATGGACATGACGAGGTGAGTTTATGGGCCGTGTCCAAAGAGCGGATGAAGGAGGAGCTCAGGAAAACCAGGAGTGAGCCGAGACGTCCAAACTCAGGACACACTACATGTAAAAGAGGAAGGGGCAAAAATAATCCAGCGTTGGTTCCAGTATGCGTCATTAAACAATGCTGCTGATGCTCCATCGACCTGCATGCATCTCTCAGCCAAATCCTTCAGCTCAGTTACACAGACATAAAGTGGTTCACTTAAAGGAACAGTGTGTAAGATTTAGCTGCCTCTAGTGGTGAGAATTGCAGATTGCAACCAGCTGAAACTTCTCCCATGTGCCGAGCCGGAACTCCCAGTTAGGATTTCTTCAGTACTCATTGTTCAGGAGGTTTTTACTGGGAGCTGAATTATCCGCAGAGGTCTCTCCCTCTCCAAAGCTAACGGACTCTGGGATTTAAAACACTACATAAAGCAGCTTCAAGTTACATAAATCTGTGTTTTTCCGATGCTGCTCATCACAGAGGGGCTTCTAACTACAGTGGCCGATACAAAAACATGAATGGCCCTATCTAGAGCAAGTGTTTCAGTATATCAATGCAATGATCAACAATCCAATATCATCGCAGTCTCGCGTGACCAGCCTCCCTTACTTCGGAATGGGAGTCTGGGGACATTCGTCTTTCATTTTGTAATAGAAATGGGAGGGGATATCCAGACCACGTGACAGCGTTGCCATAGGTACGGCACGTGTGTTACATGTAACAGAGACGTTGCAGCTCTGCAATATAACTGAATCAAATGAAATCATATCCATTTTAATCTCTTCTTGCGATGCACTGAACACTTCCTTTTCTGTTGTACTACGGACAACAATTCGGGGAACAATAATTCCGGTGTAGGCGGGTGTAAGGCAAAGTAATCAGCCGTTGGTCGAGGAAGTACGGAAGTACACGGATTTGGATCCAATCACATCATTGCCGCTGGGAGCCAGCGCTAGTTCAATTACAACTTTCTTATGAGAATGTCCACAGACGACAGAGTCAGCCAAAATTCATATCATAACGAAAATAAATACCGGTTTTCGGTACGAACCGGTATACCGCCCAGCCCTACTTCAAGCCAGATAGTCCTTCAGTTTCAAGAAAAAGATCAGTTGGTTTGGGTTGAAATAAAAAGATTTCTTCCACAAAGGGCCAAAGACAAAAAAGAAAGGGATGGCTGCTTCTTTTGTAACATGATATCATCTCACATCAATCAGAGGCTCCTGAATTGCATCGTATTTGAAATCGTATCATGGCAGACTGTGTGATATCAGCAAATATTATATCGTTGTCCAAAAAGTTGATTTAATATTGTACTGCGATTAAACTAGTGATTTACACCCCCACTGTGGAGATATAAACGTCTCGTTCTAAGGTAACGGAAACACAACGATTCTTATTTTCAGGTGATTATACACAAAAAAAACATACTTATTATATTCTAACCCATTTTTGCCAACATATCCCCCTAAATCCTGCACACTGGACCTTTAAGTAAACACAAGCACATCAGGAATATCAATTTTCCACACTTCTCTTGTTAAACGGATACAAGCAGGAGGGCCATGTCTCAAAAGTCTTTGTAAATGTATTAACGGTTTGCCAGAACGTCTTCCACACATCATCGGGACTGTGAGTTATTTCAGAGGCCTGCAGAAACAGAGGTGCTTCGCTCTCTTACTCAGCATTTGTTTGTAAAAAAGTTTACAGCCCTTTGCCGAAACATGCTGAGGAGCTATTTTGCTGCTGGCGAAATTATTTCTGAAAGCAGTTCCGCTTTTGGATTTCATTTAGTATTCTAAGTGAAATTACATGACCTAACGTTGCTTTTATAGTGTGGAGACTTTCCATGCTTACTATGGTTTACCAAAGGCATCCAATCACCTCTATTTAAGTATGCACGCTCATAAAAAGCGGATCAAGAAGCTATTTTCATTGTTTATTTGTGTGTTCTGTAGAGATGCTGTGGCTCCTAAATGTTTGGCCTGAAATGAATCCAAACAGAAAATCTATAGTTCTGCCTCCTTTACTCCTCCTCCTCCTCCTCCTCCTCCTTCTTCCTCCTCTCTGGAATTCTACTCTCTCTCTATTCTAATAAATCTGAAGGGGCCTTTTCCACTTTTACAGGAACAGCAACTCATTAAATGGTTGATTTCAGATGGCAGAGTGTGAATGTTTTGAGTTAACTTTATTGATCTGTGAGTGGGTCTGCGGGCCAGAGAGAAACTGACGTCCCCTCCGGCACATGGGCAGTAGATTTACACCTCCGCCATTTAAAGACACCTCTAAACCCAGATGGCCACCGGCCCGCTCTCTCCTGTGCTGCCCTGGCAGAGACACGGCAGTTGTCTCTGCTGCATACATGCTCACATAAACACAGGAAAAATGCCTGGAAAGAGGAAAAGGATATTTTATTCACTTACCTGCATGAATACACCACTCTCTGCTCCAAGGACTGTAGTGATGCGTAACAGCCTGTTAGTTCATGCCTGGTTTACGTCGGCCTCCTTGGAGCTTCAGCTCTGGCTGTCTGTAACACAGGAAGAGGTTGTGTGGCGGTCACACAGAACAAATTATAATAAATTATTTAATTTTCTAAATGATTTTTTTGAGGGGCTTCTCTGTTTTATTAGATACTATATATTAAGAAAGAAACTGCAGAGTTCAGGGTGGTTGGGAGACAGGGGAGTGTTGATGAACTCCGGACGAGATTCAGCTGAATTATTTTTCTTCTATTCAGAGCCAGCCCAACCCATTAAGTGATACAATAAATAGCTTTTTTTTATGAACACGGGACAATAACAAAACAAAAATTCAACCTCTAAAAATTTCCCAAACAAGTTATCTGGTTTGACTAACCCGTCACATTGGCGGCTGGATAAGTGTTACTACAAAGCTGCTTATCAACTAGTTCAGTCAACTCTGGGTTTTCCTATCTAAGCGTGTTCATGTGAAAGACACGGGGTCTTAATTATAAACATCATCAGAACCATGAATGATACTTCATGTCGTATGAGATAAAACAGCACCACAAGTGTCATGACAGAAAAATGTCGTGGCGTGGGATGTTAAAGATTCTCTATAACCTTATAACCGACATGTGGAAATATTTAAAAATACTATCCAAAAATTCACAGTCAGCCAAGACTTACATTACGTGTAGGTATCACTAGGCTATATTTGACGTTAGTATAGGTGTTTTTTTTGCTATTTAGGCAAATGATGACCAGGGGTGTAAATATAGACAGTGCACATTGCCACCTCGTAGCTACACCTGTGTTCAAAGAAGAACTCACGGTAAATTAAAAATCTCGCCATTCACTTTGGGCTATATGCCCTCAAAAATGCAAAGCCATCTCCGTCATGATTTTTTTGCTTTTCTTTTCTTCAAACAAAATCCTGCCTAGCTAATTTATTTGCACATACATGTGTGAAGACAAGACAGTAAGAATTTATTAAGTTTAAACATTGTGTGGGAGAGGTTAGAAGCTAAAAATGTCTTATGAAGATATCTCCCTGATACATAAAAAAAGAAGCTGATAAATACAGCGAGTGCATAATTGATCAAAGTATAAAGGTGAGCAGTGATACAACATTAATAGAAATGTACAAGTTACTAAAACATTTTTACAAGCTAAAATGAATTACAAAAGAGTCTTTCTAAATTAGCGTCCTTTTCAGATGTTTTTTAAATAACAATAATGCTGATGTTGATCGTAGCAATGGAAGTAGGTCGTTCCAACAATCCGGTTTCACACTGAGGTCGTCGAGTACCAGCAGTTGGTCAGTGATTTCAGGTGTCAGACACCAACAAAAAAAGCTGTCCTTTCACACTGGCATGCTGGCCAGTGCCCATTATTGTTTAACAGCACCCAGCAGCGTAGGGGGGGAAACCAGGCAGGACAACAACGTAAGTTAAGAGGGCGGAAGTCTGAGTAGGGCAGGTGGCAGGGGTGGTGAACGGGTCAAACATCCACCAACTTTCACCCAGGAAGCTGGCGTTTGCTTCTCATAATTTGTAATGCCAAATCCTGTTCTTTTTACCTAAACCTAACCACATGTGTGTTGTTGAAGGAAAAAAACATCAATTCATGGAGTTGTACCGACGTAGTGCTTTTATTTTGAAAGAGGCTGTATGCAAATTGTGCATTACATGTAACAACAGAAGTGTATTTTGAAATCAGACAATGCATGTCACAGGCAGAAGTTGTCACAGCGTCCCAGAGCGTCAACAACCAACACACCCAGGGTACCTTGCATGTCCTATGTCAACGTGTTGGTTCAAAATAGATGGTCCTCTGTATTTCAATGAATATTAATCAAGGGAAGTCTGACAATATTGAGGATAAAAGTTGTTAGAGTGTCTTATGGAATATGAGTGAAGGAGGTGTCCAAGGAAGACTTGTGGAAAAAACTACGCAAGTCATGTGTTAGGTAGGGCTGTAGTCAACCAAAGAAAATCTTGGTCAACTAAAGTCGCACATAATCTTCAACTAATCGATTTGTCGTGGGGAAAAAAAAAAAATCTGCACATTATTTTTACTTCTGAGGTGGTGTGTCTGTGTCACTCTGTAGTTACACCTCCAAAACACTAGTAGGCGGTGGAGGACTGTGTTGAGTGCTGTAAAGTTTAGTTCAAATCAAACTTTATTTATATAGTTGATTCAAAACACACATTAATAAACATGGCTTAATAGAGACAATTTCAAACACAAGTACGCAAACTGGCTTCACTATAAATCGCAGAACTGGCAGACAAACACTTGATTTTATCTGGACACATTTCCCCCACAAATACAACATGCTAACGTTATTAGCACAAGTCTATGGAGTTTTACATTGTACAAATTAGCCTAGCGTCTAGCGATCTTTTCCTCTTCTCATATAAAGCCAGGGACAACAGCAACATGTAACAAAGGTAACGGTACATAATTCAGCTCCATTACAACTCACAAGGTTCACTGACAAAACAACTGTCTTATACTAAACACATTTTCCAAGCAAATACAACATGCTAACGTTATTAGCGCCAGCCTATGGCATTTTAAATTGTATACATTAGCCTAGCAACGAGCGGAGATTTCCTCTGCTCATATGAAGCCAGGATAAATCCCGAAGTATAAATCCCTGAAAGATAAATCATACACACAACTTAAAATGCTATTTTAGTGGAGGGTTTACTGTCTTCACAATTTATTGTTTCTTATCAGTGAATACAAGTAAATACAAGCTTCATTTCCACTGAGGGAAATGGTGTCAGCTGACAGACACAGACAGGAGGTCTGCGTCACCGCGACGCTGAGTGTGAGGGTGGGCGAGTTCAACTTTCTGTCAACAACGGGGGTGTTTTGAAAACATTTTCACAGGTAACTTAGCCTGTCCCCCCCGCCGCAGGAAATAATGGATTAATCCTGGAAAGCTGTTGATGTAGCACTTTCCTCCTTATGAAAGTAACACGGCGATTATTTGACGAATGAGAATCTGGTCGGACGAGAGCAGAGCGACCAAATAATTGACTACTCGACCAGGAGACTACAGCCCTAGAGTTAGGTGCATATATCTATAAAAGAAGACCCTGGTTTAGGGTCCCTAAAAGTCTAAGGCCGGCCCTGCTTCTACTAGATGTTTTTGAAACAAGGCAGCGCCCTCTCTGAGCTCTGTGCGTATGAACTAACAATGAGACCTCAGGGGAATACGATGGGCCTGAAAGACGTCACTGCCCGGCTTAATTAAGGAGTCTTTGGTGTTTCCGATCCTGTAACTCATATTTGCCCTCCCTTCGCCGTATCAGCCAGGGAGAGCTTGGTCTGTCTCCTACATATGACATCACTCCCTGAGTATGAGCCATTTCCCATAAACCTCCACGGTCCCCAGGGTTTCCAACCCATGAGATCAGGGAACAGGCAGGGTGATTATGAAGCAGCGAGACTGCTTTTTATCAAGAGAAAGTTAAATTTTATCTTGTCCATTTCTGTTTAACCAACCAATAAGTCTGTGTGAGAGCCACACATGCAGGACATCTTTCATGCTGCAACTGTTTTGTGCTCGTTTATTCACTCGAACCTCGTCTGTGTGTATTCTATTAATCTGTTTAGATTCTCTCTTCCTTCGCTCTCTGTATGTGTCTGTCTCTTCCCCTCAGGGCTGAAAGCTGTGAGGCTGTAAGGTCCCTTTCTTCCCACAACTGCTCTCAATCGCCCTTGTGACTGCTCGGCTGTCAATCACTTTAACATCAGACCCACACTGAGCACATCAAGCCCGCTGGCACACACACACACACACACAGTCCCTGACATACACACAAAAAACAGGGTTTGTAGGGGGAGTGGAGAGATGAAGGGGGTCCTGTCAGCACCTGCTGGGCCTCACCGGAGAATCCGCGGAGACACAGATACACCCACACACACACATACACACCGCAGGGCACTAGTTGTAAAGGTACCACTTTAATTTTGCTCGTATTTACACAGCCTCCCCCCACGCTGCCTCCAACCATGCCGTCCCACGGTGTCAGTATGAGCCGCTCTGCCCTTTAACCACGCAGCAATGGGCAGCAAAGTACCACGATATAGAACACACATGTACAGAGACACACAGGAGCATGCATGTACAACAAGTGAGGGAAGTCTGAGGTCACACACACATGTGCACACACACCAACTTATCAACACACACCTAAAGTCACGTATTTCCTATGAGCAAGGGAATCTTACAGAAATATACAGACTCGAGTCTCGAGGTTCCTTCATATGAACGCAAAAGCTCTCGATTAATTTCATCTGTTTCTGTCCAAAACCACATTCACACACACACACATACACACACACACACACACACACATAGATGTAACGCATGCAGACACAACGCACGCACATAAACATACACACAGAGTCCATTAGGCTCATGTGTTGGGCCCAAACCACGGCCCAGAGTGCTCTTTCATGGCTCCATCATTACATCAATAAGTCTTCACATTAATCTCAGCGCAGCAGAGCACACAGGCTATTACCAGACCAGCCCTGCACCACAGAGGCTCGCTCCGAAGCAGACATGGGCAAAATAGTAGTCAAATATATTCTGGATACTTAATAAACACACGAGGCGTGCTCGGTTTGTCTCGTTCTGCGAGGGATGTGTCCAGTTTTGAGGCGGGTTAAACGGCGCAGGATAAATTACGTATACCTCAAACGCATGAAACCATATCTAGATATATTTGACCACGTGTGCCCTGAAAAGCCCTAAAAAACATCTTAAAGACGTTTTTTTTTTCTTTGCTATGTAGACTGCTGATTTAATACAGAGCCCAAAATTATTTTTGAGGAGCTGGTTTCAATAGTGACTAACGAGAATCTTTCGCCAAGGCCTGTTCGAATCTGTGTAACATAAGATCATGCCCTTTTAATGAAGCTCTTGAGAGCAGTCTGAAAAAAAGGAACAGTAATTCTCGGAGATTAGCTTACTCCATGGTTTATTATGAAATCAGCCTTTGGTCTGCAGTTAAGAGCTCCTGTGAGAAAAAGGCTGCCTGGTTAATAATCACGAGGATGAGCTAAGGCAACTAAGCCGAGGCTGCCATCACAAACACAGCATCAATCACACTTAAAGGCCCAGTGTGTAGCATTTATACTGGGATATACTGGCAGAACTGGAATATAATATCATAAGTGTGTTTTCTTTAGTGTATAATCACCTGAATATAAGAATCAATATGTTTTGTTACCTTAGAATGAGCTGCTTATATCTACGTGGGGAGCGGGTCCTTGTCTATAGTGTCTGCCATGTTGCACCACCATGTTTCTACAGTAGCCCAGAATGGACAAACCAACAACAAAAAAAATGGTTCTAGACAGGGCCATTAGGGTTTCCACGTCAGCCATTGTAGCTAGCAGCCCCTCCATGATTTGAACCTCAGAAAACACTACAGTTTAACGTGGAACTGGTTTGTTGTGTTTTTACCGGTTTGAATCACCTGGAGTCTCTCTTATAAACACTGCGCACACACAACACAAGGCCTGAAAGAGGCGAACGCCACTTACCACGCACAAGTTGTGATGTATAAAAACAGACTTTGACACATGCTTCCAAACATTTTGGAGATGGGAAATTGGCGATGCAGATGGTGAGATGGAAGCCTGATTGTAGAAATTATCGAATATTTTTTGCTACACGCCATTTTTGGCTTTTGTTCATTCATACATTTTTATTATGGATCCTACTCGTACTTGTCGTCCTCCGTTTATCCGGGTCCGGGTCGCGGGGGCAGCAGCCTCAGCAAAGAAGCCCAGACAGCCCTCTCCCCAGCTACTTCCATCAGCTCTTCTGAGGGAACCCCGAGGTGTTCCCAGGCCAGCCAGGGAGCCCAAGGGAGGCGCCAGGAAGGCATCCTTACCAGATGCCCAAACCACCTCAACTGGCTCCTCTCGATGTGGAGGAGCAGCAGCTCTAGTCCGAGTCCCTCCCGGATGTCCGAGCTTCTCACCCTATCTCTAAGGCTGAGCCAAGCCACCCTGCAGAGGAAACTCATTTTGGCCGCTTGTACTCGTGATCTCGTTCTTTCGGTCACTACCCAGAGCTCGTGACCATAGGTGAGGGTTGGAACGTAGATCGACCAGTAAATCGAGAGCTTCGCTTTCTGGCTAAGCTCCCTTTTCACCACAACGGACCGGTTCAGCGCCTGCATCACTGCTGACGCCGTCCCAATCCGATCCTACACATTGTTTTACAAATGTTTTGGAGAGGAAGAGACTTTGTGGATAATTTGGCTCCTGGTAAAAACCTCCTGAACATCTGGATCCTAAGTTATCAGAGAAACAAACTGAGCAAACGTTTGTGTAAACGCTGATTTGTAACATCACAACAAATCCTCACACAACGGTTTGTATAATATACTACGAATTAGTGCCCCATTAATGACGTTACGCACTCAACGTAAAGTTACAGAGGTTAGGTTAGGAAAAGAAACATGGTGAGGATGTATCTTCAAATGACTCAAAGTCTGGTCCTGAACACTGGTCTCCTGGGGAAAGTCCCAGAGGAAAGTCCTGTGCTCCTGACCCATCCAACACCCCAACCTGCCTTACGAGGCCGCTTCACTTTATTCTTTACTCCCGTCAGCCCATTGTTCACCTGATCACAGCTTTCCAAATTACGTGAGTTATGCACAAATTACTGGCTCATCATTTTATGGGATATGTACGAATTTTGGTGCATTACTTTTTGTAGGTAAATGTACGAACACCCTGAACCTGAAACTGCTTTACACAGTGTTTTTACTGGTTTTAATCATATCAGAAACCTCTTGGCTCCCAGTAAAAACCTCCTGAACATCTGGATCTTAAGTTATCACAAAAAAAAGTTGAGCACACATTAGCAGGTGCTGGGCTAGCAGCTCGTCTCTGATATGCCAAACACTGATTTGTAATGTGACACTACTTTGTTCAGTGTTTTTACCAGTTTTAATCATCTGGTGTGTTTGTTTCGGAGAGGAACAGACCTCTGCGGATAACTGAGCTCAGGGTAAAAACCTCCTGAATGTCTGGATCTGAAGTTATCAGAAAAAAAAGTTGAGCATACATTAGCAGGTGCTGGGTTAATGGCTCATCTCTGATATGCCAAATAGCATTGGAAAAACACTAATTTGTAACATAAAACTGCTTTATTCCGTGTTTTTACAAGTTTTAATGAACTGGTCTGTTTGTTTTGGAGAGGAAGAAACCTCTGCGGATAATTTGGCTCATGGTAAAAACATCCTGAACGTCTGGATCAGGAATAAGGTCAGCAGACATTCATTTATCAGAGACAACAGGTAAGCGTTCAAAGCAGGCGCTCGGCCAAACAGTGTGAAGAAAAACACTGATTTGTAAACATCATTTATTTCGTGACATTACCAGCTTTAATCAGCTGGTCAATTTGTTTTGGAGAGGAAGAGACCTCTGCAGATAATTCGGCTTTCAGTAAAAACGATGAACACTGAAGGAATTCTAACCAGGAGAAGTTTCAGCTGGTTGCAATCTGTAATCCTCAACGCTAGTCGCCACTAAATCTCCCTGAATCTGACACATTGTTCCTTTAAGACACACAAAATCTACATTTTTGTGCAGTCCAATGAGTTCCAGGTTCAAATAGAGAGAAAGAAGGGGAAGAGAGGGAAAACAAGGAAGAAAGAAACTGAGTGGAAGTGAGAGGAGGGGTGTTTAGCCCTCGTCTGTCTGGACAGGAAATGGGGTTCTTTAACCCTTGACCCAGGTCCACTATACGGCTGTGTGTTTATCCTCCTGCATATGCCTCAGAACAGGTTCTTTCAGACGCGGGTTTGATGGACAGATGGTACTCGTTGTCATGGTAGCCTGTGCAGGTGCGTATGTGTGGGGTTTCCTGCCCTAAGGTGCAGGAGGGTGGTGGGGCGGTGGTGTTTATTATCCACACTGCCAACGGGCAGCTGAGTACCGCCACTCCCAAGAGGTAAGAGGAATGATGGTGGAAAAGGAAAAGAGGGGGGGGGGTGAGGGAAGGTAGGACGAATGGAGAAAGGGAAGGAGAGAAAGTGGTAAGCTGTAAAACTTTGGAGGAGCGTCCACTTTTATCACCCTGGATCTGTTCTTGGATGAAAAAAGCTGTGAAGTAAGTTTTTCACTCGTCTCTTATTCTCTGCCATAATAGGAGAATAAAAGAATATTGCCTCAGAAACCTCCGCTGTTCCCGGAACGGCAGCCTCGGCTCCGATGACCTCAGATATTGTTCCGTTGTATTCTTTTATTCTCCTTTCAACATTTCGGACCACAAATGTGAGGCGGAGGGAGGGAGGAGGGGGTGCAGCAGCAGCATGGAGGGAGTTGAGCGGTGGGGCCAAGGGTCACTGCAGGAGATTCTCCCCTGAAGGCAAGTCCGCTGCAAACGGGGTAATAATAAACGTTTGGCGTTTTGGGTTTCTGAACCCCTCCACCCCACCCCTCTGTCCTGAAACCACCGGCTGCAGCTCCTGTATCAAACGCGCACGCCCATCAAAGCTGGTACCTGCAGCTCCTGTATCAAACGCGCACGCCCATCAAAGCTGGTACCAATCAATCATGCGAGGCTCGTTGGCACAAATGTACAGCTCAGTTATGGAATCGATCACTGTATTTAGTTATTTATTTATTGATTTATTTGGATCCCCATTAGCCCTACCCTAGGGTCCACACAAATCAATATTACATCATAGTGTAAAACAAATATGTGATTAAAGGTCCGGGGCAATGAGAGCAAAACACAAAAATAAAAAAGGCAAACTTCAGAAACAAATAAAGCAAAAACCAAATCAACACCAATAAAACTACTAATGACAATAATTACAGCAATGACAAGTACCAACACTAGTGATGCACGGTATTGGATTTTTTGCCAATATCTGATATGGCAATATGTAGGAACTCATTTGACCGATACCGATATCAATATATCCACTTTTATCCCCTAATTTTAACTAATTTTAGTGATCATCAAGTCTCCTCTGTAGTGGAATTAACATCATATTATACATATATACTCTTACCATGACGGCCCACCAGCAGATGGAGACATGAAATACAATACTTTTCAATGTAGGTAAAAATAAGAAAAAACATGTTTTCTGATTCTAATACTTCATTTTAAAGGCAAGATCAGCCGATGACGTCCCAATATCATCCCGTATCCCTAGCCAGCACTATATTTAAATAGTTTGTAAAACATTTGATACAGCTAAAAACTAATAGTAGTACTCCTAGAAACAGCATATTTAGTGACATGAAAATAAACTGACCAAAAGAGTTCCTCATTAATGATCATATCATCAGATATTATTTAACAAAACACACCTTATTTGGAGAGAGAGGTGTTCTGTGCCATCAGGTATTTCTTTAACCTCTTTTATAAACAATTTTACTTATTACATGTGTAATGTCTAGGGCTGGTCGACTAGTCGATTATTTGGTCGCTCTGCTCTCGTCCGACCAAATTCTCATTAGTCAAATAATCGCCGTGTTACTTTCATAAGGAGAAAAGTGCTACATCAATAGCTTTCCAGGATTAATCCATTATTTCCTGCGGCCATTTCCCTCAGTGGAAACGAAGCTTGTATCTACTTGTATTTCACAGATAAGAAACAGTAAATTGTGAAGACAATAAAGCCTCAACTAAAATAGCATTTTAAGTCTTGGGTGTGATTTATCTTCACTTCATATGAGCAGAGGAAATCTCCGCTCGTCGCTAGGCTAATTTATACAATGTAAAATGCCATAGGCTGGCGCTAATAACGTTAGCATGTTGTATTTGTTTGGAAAACGTGTTTAGTATAAGTCAGTCGTTTGTCAGTGAACCTTGTGAGTTGTAATGGAGCCTAATTATGTAATGTTACCTTTGTTACATGTTGCTGTTGTCCCTGGTTTTATATGAAAAGATCGCTAGACGCTAGGCTAATTTATACAGTGTAAAATGCCATAGACTTGTGCTAATAACGTTAGCATGTTGTATTGGTGGGGGAAATGTGTTTGTCAGTTCTGCGATTTATAGTGAAGCCAGTTTGCGTACTTGTGTTTGAAATTGTCTCTATTAAGCCATGTTTAATGTGTGTTTAATGTGTGTTTTGAATCAACTATCTAAATAAAGTTTGATTTGAACTAAACTATACAGCACTCAACACAGTCCTCCACCGCCTACTAGTGTTTTGGAGGTGTAACTGCAGAGTGACACAGACACACCACCACAGAAGTAAAAATAACGTGCAGATTTTTTTTCCCCACAACTGACGGATTAGTTGAAGATTATGTGCGACTTTAGTCGACCAAGATTTTCTTTGGTTGACTACAGCTCGAATGTCCAATGGCAAATCATTCCATAATTTCATTCTCTGTCCATAGTAGGCTAGAACCCAAGTGTCAGCAGCTCGATATCGGGCCAGTTTATTTGGCCTGATTCTGGGGAATCATTCACCCCGAGTCTCAGCCAAGTCGGGCAACCAGATGTGACGCAACTTATTTGTTCCAGTGAGCAGAGTTTGTGCTACGTCATTTTTGATGATAGCCCAGTGACGGCAGTGTCTGGAATGGCACTGAGGGCTCGATTCTGGGGCGTCATTCATCCTGAGTAACAGCCAAGTCGGGTAATTACATGGGCCTGACTTATTTTTACCGGCTTGCAGAGTTTGGGCCAATGCTTGGTAAAAATAAAAATTAAAAGTAAAAAAAAAAAAAAGAAGTGGTTAGGAGCCATTCTGTGTGGAGTTTGCATGTTCTCCCCATGTCAGCGTGGGTTTCCTCCAGGTGCTCCAGCTTCCTCCCACAGTCCAAAGACATGCAGGTTAATTGGTGACTCTAAATTG
>NC_065517.1:37373990-37377210 GCF_006386435.1 Epinephelus moara
TAAAATGCCATAGGCTGGCGCTAATACCGTTAGCATGTTGTATTTGCTTGGAAAACGTGTTTAGTATAAGACAGTTGTTTTGTCGGTGAACCTTGTGAGTTGTAATGGAGCTGAATTATGTACCGTTACCTTTGTTACATGTTGCTGTTGTTCCTGGCTTCATATGAGTAGAGGAAAAGATCGCTAGACGCTAGGCTAATTGTACAATGTAAAATGCCATAGACTTGTGCTAATAACGTTAGCATGTTGTATTTGTGGGGGAAATGTGTCCAGATAAAATCAAGTGTTTGTCTGTCAGTTCTGCGATTTATAGTGAAGCCAGTTTGCGTACTTGTGTTTGAAATTGTCTCTATTTAGCCATGTTTATTAATGTGTGTTTTGAATCAACTATATAAATAAAGTTTGATTTGAACTAAACTATACAGCACTTAACACAGTCCTCCACCGCCTACTAGTGTTTTGGAGGTGTAACTGCAGAGTGACACAGACACACCACCACAGAAGTAAAAATAACATGCAGATTTTTTTTCCCCACGGCTGACGGATTAGTTGAAGATTATGTGCGACTTTAGTCGACCAAGATTTTCTTTGGTTGACTACAGCTCGAATGTCCAATGGCAAATCATTCCATAATTTCATTCTCTGTCCATAGTAGGCTAGACCCCAAGTGTCAGCAGCTCGATATCGGGCCAGTTTATTTGGCCTGATTCTGGGGAATCATTCACCCCGAGTCTCAGCCAAGTCGGGCAACCAGATGTGACGCAACTTATTTGTTCCAGTGAGCAGAGTTTGTGCTACGTCATTTTTGATGATAGCCCAGTGACGGCAGTGTCTGGAATGGCACTGAGGGCTCGATTCTGGGGCGTCATTCATCCTGAGTAACAGCCAAGTCGGGTAATTACATGGGCCTGACTTATTTTTACCGGCTTGCAGAGTTTGGGCCAATGCTTGGTAAAAATAAAAATTAAAAGTAAAAAAAAAAAAAAGAAGTGGTTAGGAGCCATTCTGTGTGGAGTTTGCATGTTCTCCCCATGTCAGCGTGGGTTTCCTCCAGGTGCTCCAGCTTCCTCCCACAGTCCAAAGACATGCAGGTTAATTGGTGACTCTAAATTGTCCGTAGGTGTGAATGTGAGTGTGAATGGTTGTCTGTCTCTATGTGTCAGTCCTGTGATAGTCTGGTGACCTGAACAGGGTGTACCCTGCCTCTCACCCAGTGTCAGCTGGGATAGGCTCCGGCCCCCCTGTGACCCCTAACAGGATCAGCTGTTATGAAAAATTAATGAATAAATGAAAAAAGAACCTTTAGGCATGCCTAGTTTTAAAGCCATGGTTGTTACTACTATAAGAAAATTGATGGTAAAGAACATTTGGAATTTTAGACAATAAAATATTTCCCATAAAGCAGAGCAGAGACGTAACCATCCTGTCCTTCACCAACGACCAACCTGAGGTTATGTACATTCTGATGATGTCAGCTCTTCTGTCACAGTTCAGGAGTCACGCGGCTCCACTCTGGACTAACTGTAGTTTTTATTTGACACACTCAACCACACCATTCGACGGCGATCCAAATGAGTAACAACTAATGTTCAAACAATGTGAGAGATGCATTGTTGTGGTTCAAATGTAGCACATCTCTTAATGACTTACAGACCTCGTCCCATAACTGCGACAGTTTCTTCAATGTGTTTTCACCACTTCAATCAGCAGCCTTGATACGGATGGAAATAGGTTGACAAGGCAAATATTTATCTGGGATAAACAAATCATTGCTGCTTGGTCTGAGGATATACGCACATTGTTTTGCAGTTTAAAGTTTCATGAGGCTTTTTTTTAATAATAAAAAGCTCAATATTGGTTTGTTTAGACAGTTTGTGTTTGCCAAGGACGAATGGCAATCTGCTAACGACATATGGACATAATGTTTAATGTATAACCTGCCTAGAAAGCAAAGATTTCCATGTGCTTCGCTGAGATCTGGTATTTTACGTTTGACTGCAGAGACCGGACGGAATGTTAATCTGAGAAGAAAAGCGTTCAAACAATATAGAAAATTAGTTCCATTTTGTTTTCTGCTGTCCTTGTATTTTGAACGGTGCAATGCATTTAGTGAAATAAATATATATATTGAGTATAAAAGATGCACATAGAGACATAGTCAGCTTTATACCCTATGAAACATATAAATTAGCCACTTATCTTGAGAGAAACTTGGAGAAGTGAAACAAAGACACACAAAATAATCTATGAATATTTGGTCGTTCCTTGTGCGAACAGTTTATTTGGAGCATTGATTTTCAGTTTGTATTTCCTTTTCCACATGTTCTGCACTGTATATGCAAGACTGGAATATGTACGTGTGGTCATGATGTCATGTAATCCCATGCAGGATGGGCCGAGTCTTGGCAGGACACAAAAATTAAAAGAAATAAAGGAATGAATAAATAAGCGCCAAAAGTGTGAGCTCATGCTTAAAGAATGGTGAATGCTAAAGGGAACTAAAAACTGTCTATATTTAACATTAAAACTATAAAAACATTTTTATTAGATTATATTTTGTAGTATCTGTGTCTTTGTTTCACAGTGTGGTCCAAACTAAGGATGAATAATTGTCAGATTTATTTAGTTAACTGACTGGGCCACCGTGGTGCAGATTTGTTAGGGCCCCCTTAGCTCTCAGAGGAGGAGCCAGCTTGGTATTGTCATCGCTGTTTGAAAAAGTTCAAATCAAAAACACTGAGAGAGAATGTCTGAAACTAAACGGCTGAATTCTGCAGAATCTATCCACTTTAAACTAGCTGAGGATACACTGAAAACAAAATGGATGTCAATACAATTCATTAGAAAAACATAGCAAATACACACAATTAGAAATTAAATTTAGAAAGTTTCAAATAAAATTAAGATAAAAAACTATTTAAAGCAAAACCCCAATTTAATAACGATAATAAAAAAAGAAGAAATCAAATAACTCTGAAACACACACTCAGATATGTGCCTGCACACACACACACACACACACACACACACACACACACACACACACACACACATCCGTCCAGCATAGTGGAAATATGTCTATTCCACCCGTCTAATCCCAGGCTTCGCTGTCTGGCCTGTTTGTTTTTCTGTTTACTCTGGAATGTCAGACATCCGAGGACGCAGCGGAGAGGAAGGTCAAAACCGCGGAGCTCCAAAGACTCAACAAACATTATTAAAT
>NC_065517.1:37377710-37466917 GCF_006386435.1 Epinephelus moara
TCTCAGACTGTATCCTGTTCTGCACCTCAGATTTGTCAGTATGATCATACAAAGACCAGACATAACCCTGGTGTGTGCCTCTTGTGTACATGGTTGGATTACTAAATGGGCCTACTGGGTACACACCCAGGGGCCCAAAGAGTCAGGGCCCCCCCAGTCATCACCTGCAAAATGTCACTCAAATTAACATGTATGGACCAGGAGGAGACTCAAAATGACCAGAAAGAGACACAAAAAGAGATGAAAAGGAACTGCAAAAGGACACAAAATTACTTTAAAAAGACACAAAACAACCACAGAGGCACAAAGCCACAAAAAGATGCAAAATGACCACAAAGAGACACAAAAAGACCACAGAGAGATGCAAAGGAACTGCAAAGAGACACAAAATTACTCCAAAAAGGGGCAAAACAACCACAAAGATGCTAAATGAATACAGAGAGACACAAAATTACTTTAAAGAGAGACAAAATAACTACAAAAAGGGCAAAACAACCAAAAAGACACACAAAAAGACCACAGAGAGAGGCACTGCAAAGAGACACAAAAT
Organism: Epinephelus moara; assembly: GCF_006386435.1. Classification (NCBI taxonomy): domain Eukaryota; kingdom Metazoa; phylum Chordata; class Actinopteri; order Perciformes; family Serranidae; genus Epinephelus; species Epinephelus moara. The sequence continues at coordinate 37,378,261 of NC_065517.1, forward strand.
TACTTCAAAAAGGGGCAAGATGACCTCAAAGAGATGCTTAAAGACCACAAAAGGGACACGAAATTACTTCAAAAGACATAAATAACTTAAAAGGACACAAAACAACCACAGAGATGCAAAGAAACTGCAAAGAGACACAAAAGACCACAAAGAAATGCTAAATGACTACAAATGAACACAAAACAACTACAAAGAGATGCAAAGAAACTGCAAAGAGATACAAAATCAATCCAAAAAGGGGCAATACAACCACAGAGATGCTAAATGACTACAAAGAGACACAAAATTACTTTAAAGAGACACAAAATAACTACAAAAAGGGCAAAACAACCACAAAGAGACACAGAAAGACTACAAAGAGATGCATTGGAACTGCAAAGAGACACAAAATTACTTCAAAAAGGGGCAAGATGGGGCGTCGGTGGCTTAGTGGATAGAGCAGGCGCCCCATGTACAAGGCTGTTGCCGCAGCGGCCCGGGTTTGACTCCAGCCTGTGGCCCTTTGCTGCATGTCATTCCCTCTCTCTCTCCCCCTTTCACACTTAACTGTCCTGTCCATTACAGGCAAAAAATGCCCTAAAAAACATCTTAAAAAAAAAAAAAAGGGGGCAAGATGACCTCAAAGAGATGCTAAAAGACCACAACAGGGACACAAAATTACTTCAAAGGACACAAAATAACTACAAAAGTGACAAAACAACCACAAAGAGACACAGAAAGACTACAAAGAGATGCACTGGAACTGCAAAGAGACACAAAATTACTTCAAAAAGGGGCAAGATGACCTCAAAGAGATGCTAAAAGACCACAAAAGGGACACAAAATTACTTCAAAGGACACAAAATAACTACAAAAGTGACAAAACAACCACAAAGAGACACAAAAACACCACAGATGTAAAACGACTACATATGAACACAAAATTACTTCAAAGACACACAAAACAACCACAAAGAGATGCAAAGAAACTGCAAAGAGATACAAAATCAATCCAAAAAGGGGCAATACAACCACAGAGATGCTAAACGACTACAAAGAGACACAAAATTACTTCCAGGAGACACAAAACAACCTAAAGAAGAGACAAAACGTCCTCAAAGAGACAGAAAACGACTTCAAAGGGACACAAAATAACTTTAGTTTGGTAAAACAACCATAAGGAAACACAAAGAGACACAAAAGATTAACACCTCTGAAGGTTGTTTAACAACACTCACCTCTGTACTGAAGGTATTTCCACCATCCTAAAAGTCTCTTCTGATCATCTAATAAAAACTATTCTGTGTGTTGCACAAAAAAAATAAGTATTTTAAATGTGTTTTTCACATTGCACCTCTTTTTTATGATCCAAACAAAGATGGTGGCCGGAATTGACTTCCTTCATCTTCTTCTTCTTCTTTGCATTTTTATGGCAGATTGCAACACTAACTTTTAGGTGCACACCGCCACCTACTGTATGGGAGTACGTAGAACAGGATCTAGTTTAAATTATTCATTCATTCATTCTGTAACCGCTTATCCTGTTAGGAGTCACAGGGGGGCTGGAGCCTATCCCAGCTGTCCAGACTGTCACAGGGCTGACACATAGAGACAGACAACCATTCACACTCACATTCACACCTACGGACAATTTAGAGTCACCAGTTAACCTGCATGTCTTTGGACTGTGGGAGGAAGCTGGAGCACCAGCAGAGGGCCCTGCATGGGGGGGCACCGCAAACCACAAGCCCTCTTACTGTGAGGCAGCAATGCTAACCACTGCACCACCGTGCCGCGTATCGTAAAGCTGCGTGTTTACCAAAAAATCTATTCCCCTCTCCGAGTTTCCCCACACTTTATCTCCATTTGTTCAAAGCACACACAGATGTAGCTTTCCTTTTGTTGCTGTGTTCTGGACTTTTCTGGGCACAGCCTGCAGGTGAGGTCAGGACAGGCCTGTGAAAATAACGTACGTCATCCATTGGTTTGTGGTAATGAAGCCTTGAATTCTGTATTTTGGCCGGAGCTGTGGAGGTGCAGTGCAACATTTTAGGAGGACTTTTATTTTGACATATTAAAGACATTTACACCATAAGCTGATGCTCAAAAGGCACAAAAAATCACCAGAATGCAGCTCCCACAAATGTTGAAACTAAACCTACACCCTAGAATATCTTCAAAATCCTATTCTTGTCCAGCCCCTCCAACCCTTTGAACCGAACTTAGCCTTTCTTCATTATATTTGACGCAATGCATTACTACATGTGCAGCATTTTCAACTATATTACAATGTGCACACACTTGTGAATTTACTTTTACCAAATAGACACAATATCTAATTTAAACCAGTGTGATCAAAACCTGGAAAGAACTTCCTTCTGTCTTTTACTTCTTCCTTTGACACTTTGTGCAGCCGGAAATAAAGTGAATAAAATTAAATCATTTTTCAATTATCTATGATTCTCTTTTTAGATGTAACTCTCTGTTATTTAATATTTTCATTAAAAATGAATGCATTTATATTTTTCTTGTGTCATACAAACAAGAAAGGACATTTCCAGGTATACCTGAATGCAATGTTAAAGGTATACTATGCAAGAATGAAGAAGAGTTTCTTTTTGTCTCTATGTCCTCAATCTTTGTAGCTTCTTTTGTAAAATGTCCCGACCAAGGGGAAACCTCCAGGGCTGACAAATGAAGCCAACGCAAAAGAAGTGCCAAAAACTGCAGTTCCTCTAATGACCACTTGAGGCTGACTTTTTATATATAACTCACCCATTTCAATTTTATTGACTTAAAGTTGTGTGTAATGAAGTGCACTTTGAATGACAAGCTGACTGCAAGATGTGTCTACAGTCAGATCCACCCCTCACGCCTCCACAGCTCCAGCCAAATTGCCAAATCCGATGCTTCAAAATCCACAAACCAACGGATGACGTACATTATTTTTACAGGCCTGTCCTGACCTCACCTGCATGTTGTGCCCAGAAAATTCACGAACACAGACACATTAAAAGAAAATAAGAGGATACAGGCAGAGAGCAGGAACTCTGCAGATAAATACACCGCCACATATTTCAAGTGGATCGTAAGCAGTGATTGAGACGGATTATGTCTGATGAGTTTTAGGAGAATCGTGCAGAGTTGATCTGTAATAAATAGGAAGCACAGATCATTTGAGCAGAGATTCTCTTTTGCCACTGAAAGACGCCCTCCAATTACCAACTGCTGCCATTCCTGATGTTGGGTAATGACTGATATGTGACATCAACATCCACGTACTGAGGAGGTGACGGCTGAGGTCCTGCAGGCCCGAGAAGGAAGTGTCTAATCAGGAGCATGGCCGACATGGACAGGAACCGTGTCATAACAGGAGATCATGTTTAAAAGAGCAGACAGAGCTGCGGAAGATGAGTCCTCGTCTCTTCCACTCGGAGACAGAGAGCATCTAAGAGAGTATCATATTCTCAGCAGGTCCCCCAACCCTCCCCTGCTCGCCTGCCCTCGGAGGTTTGAGTGACTTGTGGTGAAGCTTGATGGGGATTATTGATCTGCCTGGCGCGCGCCTGCGGTTTCGGCGTAACACTGACGACCTCACCAGAGAGAGTTCTTGGCACCCGGCGGCCCCTGTCTTAGATCAGTGGTAGAGCCGTGTGGAGGCCGGGACAGGCCTGTCCTGGCCTGAAGCGGGGACTGTTTGAGCTCGGAGCCAGGTGATCAAGACATTTTTCTGTGTATTTAAATAATCAGGCCCAAATTTAGGCAGAAGATAACAATAAACATCTCTGATTGGCTTTTTGGAGAGGAGTCGTAGAAATGAGTAACCATGTCTGCAGACTGCAGAGCCCGAGGGTATTTATGCTCTTGGTTAGATTTACTGGTTAGGGTTTCAGTTCCAGTTGTGGACCACATGAAATAATCCATGGTCACTGGAGAAGGATGTGGACACTGTGCTAATTATGTGAGATGATGATGTCAGGTATTGATACCTACTAGTGAGCCAGAACTTTCCCCTCTTTGCTGTGTTCCAATGTATATAACCGCACTGTGGTGGCCACACTCGCTATACGACCACACTCACATCCACATGTCGGACATGTCTGGATCCTCGGCAGCCCTCACACATCCGCACTGTCAGCCGGGCGCTCACTTTATCATTCATAGTTGTAAATCATCGCTTCGCCTGCAGGAAACACGCAGCATTTTATTTTCCAGTCATAAACCATAAAACCTGCCTCTAACACGAGTTATGATCCTTGGAGACTGAGAGGATGAATGTCTAAAGCAGAACCAGACACGATGGCGGGCATCCTTCATCCCCCTCTTCGCCTGGCATCCCCACACGGCTACGGTCGTGTGGTGGATTTTCCAAAAAGCCCCAACATGATCTAAATGTCACCAGGGTTGTATGTCATTCAGCAGCGAACTGGATCTCACTACTCCGAATTACCAGTCCATTAGTTCTCAATTAACACTCGCCTGATAAAAATTTAACAGCCCTTCATCTGACAGGAAGAACACATACGGCTCCTTCATGCTTGAGTTTCAGGCGAAGATGGGGCCCCTGCCCAAATTTTTGAAATTTTATTGCCTGGCTGAAACCTATGGAAAAGGCCTGTTTTGCATGAATATTTGGCACCGAGCGGAGGTTTATCCTGTCTTATGTTCTGTACACTCAGTCGTGCTGCAATAGTTTGCCATTTTTTGACAGTTGAGATGGTGTATAATTTGAAACACTGACATGAAGCGGAGCCCTTGGACAAAGAGGTCTTTTGTTTGTGTGTTTGGTCGCTGTCCATGGTCCTGACACTCGCATTTTCACAGTAATTCCTTTTTTTTTTTTCAGGCGGTGTGGCCGTGTATCAGATTGCATAATCTGAACTGGCAGAACTCATTAAATGTAGGCTTTTTATGTTTCATAAGTGCACTTTTCTCTGCATTTCACTTAGCAGCAAATGGTTTCATGGAATCAAATGTTTCCAAAGCAGGCTAAAGACACAGGCATGCTTTAATCTAGTGATGAATGGATTCTGGTGCTGGATGTCACGCCAACTTACAACCTACCATGTCTGTGAGGTTCTGGGCAGCTGCCCGGATGCAGCCCGCCTGCCAATTGATCATTTCTTTTATTACAGGTCAGAAGACAAGTCGTCGTTTACATCCCTCCCTCTCTGTTACTCACTTTTCCAACAACATGGAACCGGTTCCGTTTTGGTTTTGGCACCTAATTTTGAAAGTTTAAAGCATTTTGACCAAAAATAAATTGGTTTAAAATGTTAAAAAGTTGCTTCTCAGCTGGAGCCAAAAGTAACAAAAATAGGTTTCCTTGATCTGAAGTGTTAACAGCGATATCAGTGGGCGTGTCATATTCCACAGGTCGCTTCTTTGCATATGCTGTCATACATCAGTGCACTGTCCAGATGGAGGGCAGGCAACTGGAGGCAGAGACGACCAACACTGCACAAATACTTAGGATCTGCGCTGTGTACGGCTGCTCCAATTGATCAAATTTGGAGAAGTAAAAAACAAAACAAACAAACAAACAAACAAACAAAAGAAAGCAGAAATAAAAAGTCAATGCGACAGCATCAGATGTCGATTGAAAACCTCCATCTTCAGTCTGGAGCAGCGGAGTCAGCTAATGTTAAACGTTAATGTTAAAGCGTTTCATTAAACATTCCTCAAGTTGGACGTAATTACAATTTGCATTTACAACAAGCCACGAGCCAGATTTTTACTAGGGATGCACCATATTGGATTTTTTTGCCGATATCCGATACATACCGATATCGATATATCCCCTTTTCCCCCACTTAATTTTAGTGATTATCAACTCTCTTCTGTAGTGGAATTAACATTATATTATACATGCATACTCTTATTGTGACGGCCCACCAGCAGATGGAGACATGAAATACAATACTTTTTAGTGTATGTGATATTCATTCATTGTGCAGTATAGAAAAAAGCATGTTGGCCGATTCCGATATTTCATTTTAAAGACAATATCGGCAGATACTGATGACATGCTGATATTATCATGCATCCCTGAGTTTTACGGCGTTTCACCAGACCTCTGGGAACAGTCAACCAGGTAGAAAGAAAACAGTAGCTAAAGTTAGCTAATGTTGGCTAGTAACGTTAGCTAGTAACGTTAGCTAGTAATGTTAGCCTGACAGTGGTTCATTCATGTACAGAGATGAAATATAAATGACAGTTATACTGAGGCACATTTACTCACCTGCTCATTTCAGTTGTGGACCCAACCGCACATAAAATAGTTACAGTCCACTGGACTCTTGAACGCTTTCATTAGCTCACCACGTAACGTTAGCAACATTCAGAGGTCTGGAGGATGAGCTTTTTTTGTTTTGTATGGATCACATTCAACATAGTTTCAGTTTTCTGAGGGAGCACTTCGAAGTCATTGAAATTCAGTGCTTGGGCAGTAAGTTGCGGCGTCAGAAACCAGTGACAAAAGGTTTCCTGTAATGACAGCATGATACGCGGCCGATTGCCATTGTAGTTTAACGGCGGCGGTGGCGTCGGGGGAAACATGGCAGGACAAGGCTGAAAGTTCAGACAGCTAAAGTCCAAGTGGGGCAAACAAATGCAGCATAACAAAGTCCGACTCTTCGAGCATAATGCAGGATCATGCATATGCAGCATCACGGGAGACGGAATCCTTGTCACCAAGAAAGCGCAAAAGGGAATCAAAAAGGCAACGTGTGCGGTGAATTAAAAAAAACGAGGGTCAACATCGGGGAAGCCTTTCCCAGGTGGAGAGAGCTGCTGAAGGAGAAAGGTAATGCCAGGCCAGCGCCACTGTTAGCTGGGAAACGGCTAACGGCTAACAGCTAACAGCGGTGATGCGAGGAGAGGGATGAGGTGTGTGAGGTTGAGCCACTTGTCGCTGTTAGCTGTGAGCCGCAGATGGAAACTGGAAACCAAGCAGTGAAAATGCGAAAGGCGATTCCGTATTTCTCAAGTATGTCCCTGTACGTACCTGTATTTTCAAGATGGCACACGTACATGATGAGACACCGGTCACAATGTATGTAAATGAGAATTTCGGAGCTTAAGGACATACTTAGATATGCTGATGGAGGTAAACACACATGCGCTAGGACACACTTTTGACTGCAAAATTTGTTTGTCTCAAAGAACAACTGAAATTGTTACACATAGTGCCTTTAATTATCTGTATCTGTGCTTGGAATTGGCAAGGTTTGTGGGTGGGGTTTAAATTGAAAGTGGGCTGGGCCTAATCAGAAGTTGTTATTTTAAGCCTTAAATGTACATGGATTAATCAGAATTTGCAATATTTATTAACTATGATTAAAGTATTTACAGAACAGCCTCAGAATACAGCTTCAGATGATTTTATATCACAAGAGTAATAGGATTTTCCTTTATCAGTAGTTCAGATAATGACACATGATACTCAAAAAAAGTTCATTATCTGTGCCGAATACTCGCTTCATCGGAGTATTCAGCTCAACCCTTGTACCAAGGCTCCAAGAGTCCTGAATGAAACCAGTTCAAGAACCAGAGCTAATTTGGTGGAGAAGTATGTGAGGGGGAGGAACAAAACCTCTTGTACAGGCTCCACAGAGACAAACCGTGGGGTGTTGGAACTTTAGTAGGAGCACCGCTAACATAAGTTTGGCCACATCCAGAACTTCCTCTGGCTGTATGGAACACCATATGGGTGGGCCCCTCACCCAGGTCCCTAAGGTTAAATAAAAAAAAGCCACTAGAGTGCGCCAAAGTACACAGTTATTGTTGACTCAGTTTGAAATCCTCCTGGAGTGAGTGTGTGGGGGGGCGGGAGGGGGTTGCTCAATTACGATCAGATCACATTAAGATCAGTTTTGGGTGTTTTATGGTGGGCATGGGCCGAGCTCAAGATGGTCTTCCTCTGAGACATCGAGATGGCCCGTTGCCATTGGTTAAGATCAGATGACATCAGATTAGAAAGGTTCAGGGAGGTCAGAGCTTCACACTGATTCGACAGTCGAGGCCTGCCCCTGAGTTTATCTCAGGACTAAATGAGAAATCAAGATGCATGGAGTCCTGCAGAAAACACACACACACACACACACACATGCGCACACACACACAGAGCCCTGTTAGTGGAGACGGAAACATAGACAGAGATATACAGCTCTGTGAGTGGTATGGGACCCTTGAGGATCACTTCCCGCCTGAGCTGCTCCTCAGAAACCTTTGTAGGGGTCAAGTAAACAGTTTGTATGGGCCGTCAGCTGTGTGTGTGTGTGCAGTCATCTGATTGGAGTGGTTTTATCTCCTCATAAACTCCTGTTTGTATTCCTCTCTGGTGATTGCATAACATAAGGAAGGGTGTGCAGTCTGCTGCTGCTGCTGCAGGACTGCTTACGACCTGGAATAAAAATCAAGCGCACATCATCGCTGGCATCATGTTCAACCACCAACTTCAACAGGGACAAAAACTCCATACCAGTCCCTCTTAAATGAGTCTGCCTGGGCTCTGCTGTCTCTCCCGTGCATGCAGGACATTATGCTAATTTCTCCGGGTGTCTGGGTCCCGTTGCTCCTCCGGAGTTCATTACTATAATTGCTAGCCATGGCTGAGAACGCTGTGAATGTGAACCTGAAACCAGCGGGAGCTTTTTCCACGCAATCTATATTCAGGGAAATCCCGAGAATGTTCCCAATCTGAACCTTAAAAAAACACATGGGATGGTGCAGCTCGCCTTCTCTTCTCTTCTCCCTTTCTGTTTCAGCGTGTGTACGTGAGTGTGCGCACACGGAGATTGGCTCTATTATGTCTTGGAATAATGTAAAACAGCTTCCCTGGGTCTCCCTGTCTCTGTTCCTGTCTCCATCTCTCTGGTTTCCCAGTGTACCTTTGAAATGAAGCCATGGCAGTGGCAGTGGCAGTAGTAGTCTGGCTGAGCGTGCCGAGGCCCCAGCCCGCCTTAGTCCCCGTCCAAAGACAATGTTGGTGCAGACGGAGCGGCAGACCAGAGATGACACCGCTAAATGGGCTTCCTGCGTCCAACACGCCTCAGAGATCAGCTTGTTAACTGTTTCACAAAAGATTAAACGAGTGATGACACCGCTAAATGTTCTTGGAGAATCAGAGTGTGCTCAGTGGGGGCCCTTTAGATTTAAATGGAAGTTCAGCAGACGGGAAATTTAATTTAAATACCAAGAAAATATGGTGGATGAGCTCTAGACACATACATAACCCTTTTTTAAATGAAAAGTCCTTTTCGATAGCTCACTGGGTAGAGCGTGTACCATTAACGCCTCATTTCCACACACCTCTGTGTATGTATGCGAGTCAACTGGGAGTCTGTTCATTGTACCTCAGTGATCTCTAGTGTTTGCAAAACTCCTCCATCCATTTTTTTCTTTCTGGAAAATGCCTCGAGTTCGTTTAAAAAACTTTTGCAGCAGATTTCAAACGGATCATATACCTTGCACAACAGGAAGTTAGCATAAAATCAATTAGCCGACAGATTCATGAATGTAACACAGCTCTATTTATACATTTTTTCTAAGCGTAAAGTTCGATGGCATGTTTAGCTAGCTAATGTTGGTAGCATGCTAGCTATGTAACATAAAGACGCAGAGTGGTTCATACGTCTTTTTACAAAATATTTAAAAATAGCTGGCTACACACCTCCTCTATTATTTGTCGCCATTCATTAATGGTCCTGTTTATGTCTCTGTTTTGCTCCATGCTAATGTTACGGCTACAAAATTGGACGCGAAAATACACTGAAAACTAACTTTTCTGCCATTTCTGCGGTGCTATTTTTATCCGTCCATAAAGAGATCTATTTCCTTGCATTAAACACAAGGGGTGTACTCTGTATACCAAAAAACAGACACAACACTGTGTGGAAACAAGGTGTAAGGCTGAGTCTTATACCGTGGTGGCCTGACAGCCAAAAATTCCGAAGCACTGTTAGTCTGAAAAACATCCCATTGGTTCGACAGCCCATTTCTCCGAAAATGCAAACTCCCTGCAGTTAGTTGGACAACCCAGTCGCCAGGAAATATGTTCGCATGGTACATGTCTGTAAACCATCGATTCATTACATTCGTCAAGAACAATGTGGTGAACGTGTGGTTAGGTTTAGGCACAAAAAAGATTTGGTTAAGGCTTGGAAAAGATCATGTTTTGGCTAAAAAACCCACATTCGGTAACTCAAACGCCGTGAAGGGTCAATAAAAACACCAGTGATCGATCGATCCCTGAATGCTGGAGAGTCAAATCATCAGTCGGAGACCTCTCCTTCAAGTGGTTTGTTTTTGTTTAGTGTGCACGGACGTTTTGTTCCCCAGATTTAGCTGCAGAGTGAGCGCTCCTCTCTTTCACAGTGCTCTTTGGCTACAGGCAGCTGAGGACACAGAGGCAGCTGCCTTGAGGAGGAGAAGCTTTGTCTGGTGGTGAATTTACAGTACAGCGCACAGCAGCTTAATATGACACAACCTCTGGTTTTTGTTTGATATCTCGTGTCGCCAAAGCACTTTTCTGTCCTGTTGACAGCACAGTTAGTTTGTTTACGTGAAGATCCTGCCCAACCCTGTTCAAACGCTCACACTCTACATGGAAAAAAGGACAAGTAGTCGATACTAAACTGCCAAATCTTACTGGACTGGCATAATTCTGAGCTAAGTACAGCAATAGTTTTTAGAGAAACACGACTTCGGAGCAATGGCCGTTTGTTTTTTGGGCAACAGGCTGATGGAGAAAAGGGATTTCAGTCCAATGGGACATTTTTCAGACTAATGAGGCTTCAGAATCTTGGGCTGTTGGAACAATGGCCTGGCACCAGCCTGGGTTTGAGTCCAACCCAGGCTGTCTCTCTAGCTATCAATTAGGCACGGGGAAAAAAGTCTCAAAAATAAAAAGAAAGGTTGTTTTTGAAAAAGTTAAATTACCTTGTAAAAAAATCTTAAAAGCACACATCTGCTTCTCCTTTATCAAAATTTAAAATCTATGAATATGTAAATATTGTTCATTTCAAAACCTAGAGAAAAGATGTGTCCCAGTTCACTGAAATCCGTTCTCAGTGTTTGTGAACTGGATGCTTCAGGTCTCCACATCACACTTGGGTAAGTTGCAGAAGAACCATGACTGGCTAGTTGTGATGTCACAATTTCCTGCTTGTTCAAACACATCTCAAACAGTTTTCAAGTCAACAAGGAACAAAGAAACTTTCCCCTTCAAGCAGATAAGCATGAAAACAGTCTGTTACTGTCAAACTCTGCACAGACATTGTTCATTAAATCACAAAAAGCAAAACACATTTTTAAGCTGAGGGGCACTTTAAATGAAAATTCAGCAGACGTGAAAATCTAAACACTATGTGCCCTGTTGTTTCAGACGACAGAGGAGATTAAGAGGGAAAATTAAGTTACAAAATTCCTATTTTATTCTTAAAATAGACAAAATGTACAATCACAATGCCAATTTCACTCACTGTTGTCAGGTCTGTTTGTCCCTTTAAAAAAACAACAACAAAAAAACAACTCACTTGATGATCTTTATGAAACGTACCAGCAAATCCTAACAGAGTCTCCATTAGTTTCAGTTTCCTGACAAGTGTTCATGAGAGAAGAAGCACAACAAAAGACATAACAAGTAAACTTTACATAAGAGCAGGGTAAAGTAATGGTTCCTGGATATCATACATGTTGATCATTAAATAATACAAGGCTTTGTGATGACGCAACATTTAACCGAAGCAAAGAAAGGAGGATGAACAACACAAACAAAAGCAGATGAGGACAAAATGGGATGTCAGTGCTGCATTGATGTGTAAACAGTTTTTAAAAGACCATTTCCTGTTCAGTTTGGAAAGAAAGAAGCGGATGAAAAAAAAAAAAAATTCCCACAGATGTGCATCGTTACTATGGAGACACTGGACAAAGTCGTAGTTGGAAAAAAGCTGTAAAATTACAACAATCTAAAAGGTTTTTATTTGGTTTCTTACGTTACACTATAACAGCAAAAAGACTTTTCGTTTGGGCCGGGGCAGTCGGGGAAATGTACTGTGACATGTTCAATTCCATTAAGTGAGTTCAGAACATCCTCTGCAGAGACAGGGAAAGAGGCACTGCGTGCAAACCTTCAATGAAAAGCTTGAAGCCTGATCCTTGGACAGGCTCGTGTTTTTCTCAGCTTTTTCAAATTGGGTTATTATATTACCTACATGCACTGAATATCATATTGTATGAAAGCAAGAGAAATGCTTTTTTTTTTTTAACAAATACCAACTGCCTTGAGAGATCAGATTCAACTCCAATGTAAATGGCTTGTTTGGCCAAGTGTTATCCATTCTGAGTGTGTATATGTGTGTGTGTGTGACTCCAGTGGTGTTATATCTGCACTGAGGACCAAAACCACGAGCCCTGCTGGCAGCCTGCCGCAAGTGCTGCTAGAAATAAAACAAGAAATAAGTGCTTTATGAAACAAACATACACAAGTCTCCCATATTTTTTGGTTACCAGTTTGCTGCCAGCAGCTGCGTCCAATCACCTCGGTTTTTGCACTTTTTTTCCTCCAACGCCAACACTTCTCTTTTTAAATCTCACATAGTAATTTCAAATTGGAAAATATCAGACCTCCCGTCATACTGGAGCCACAGAATGGTTTGAGATTGTGACACCGGTATGCGAGGACGACACAGATCTGTTCGGTAAACCATTCCAACAAAAGCAAATTTAAAAACAAAGGAAAATAAATAAAAGTCTGAAGGAATGTCACAGTCTCTCTTTTGTCTTTAACTGTGATATATCCTTTTCAGTCTCAGAGACCGAAAGAGAAAGAAGCAAAGAAACAAACAAAGACAGTACCCGTGTGTGTCACACACTAAGACAAACTTTTTCAAAGCCATCTTTTGCACATGATATGAAAGCTGTGATAGACTTGGCATGTTTCTCTATAATCTCGACAGCCGGACTGGATATGAAAATGAAAATACGCAAATCTGTGAGACTTGAGATCATCCAGGGATTATTCCAGTCTTGAGGAGTTCATGTATCATAAAGTAACTGAACCTTAAAAGTCTGACCTGCTGCTGTGGCGTGCACCACAAGGCGTGGCACTGCCAAAAATCATCTTTGGGCTACATGTCAGTTCGTGTATAAATGTACCATTTCTTATTTGGACGAGAGGATACACATGTATCTGTGAGCATGTCAGACGAGACAAACTAAAGAAATCAAGCAGAATTTCCCCGACGGATAATTATTTTTCCCCATTGAAGCTCTCTTTCATGGTATGTTGCCAAGAGGCACAATACAAGTTATTGCTCAATAAATACCAAAGGTTTAATACCAAGCCAAATGTGTGTCAACGCCTAGCGAGGATGTTGGGCTCTTAACGCGTGGAGCAGTTAAACTGAAAGTTACACCAGAAGAAACATGTTGCAATACTCTTTGGAAATTACATTTCATATTCGAAACGATTTAAATCTTTGGGTACGACAAAAACAATTAAACCTCTCACTCTCTTAAATTACCTATCAAAAAAGAAAAAATCATTTTAACTTAGTCATATAGATGCATCAAAAATATTCAGATTACACTTCTTTGACTCAAGTTTCAAATACAATACATAATTTATGGCTTTATAAGTTAAAACTAAGAAAACGCCTCAATCTACACCAACGTTTCACCCACAATATACAAGTTAAATTAATTGGTTTAAAGCAAATTTACTGTCCATACCACTTAAGGTAACATATGTGTTACTCTCATCACTTGCTACTCAGTGCCTAACTTGCATCTTGATATTGTCGTAGTACAAAAACATGCTCTGCAAAAAGCCTTATTGAAATACAAACACTATACAAAAGAGGCAGTCTTTTACAAATATTGTTGAAGCATCCCTTGAAGCTTGTGGATTATAATAAAACTGAAATAAAGTCTCATCCACTTGGGCCTAGTAAACCAAAATTGTCTTTCTCATTATTGCTGTGAGAATGACTCCCTTTGTAGTGCCTTGGTCAAAACACATTCCAGGAAGACGAGTCCATACAAGTCTGGTCTGTTTTTGTTTTTTATCTCAACCTTAATTTCCGAGCAAAATGAAGAGATAGCTGATGAGAGCTCAAAAATCCCCTTTTCAATAAAAAAAGGTTTTGTGCTTTCAAACCATGACATCAGTTGACTTCTTATCTCCGCCCCCTTGGTTTTCTTCAATATGGCCTCCAGACAGCTTCATCCATGCGGCCTCCAGGGTTGAGGACAGTCGGGGAGTTACTGTGGCTCCCGTCGCCGTCCACCCCTCCCTCCGTCTGGCTGGGCAGGTTGGGGTTCACCAGGGAGGTGCCCGTGGAGGCGCTAGTGCAAGGCGGGATCATCCTGGATGGCGAGCGATCCCCGCCGGGAACCATGGAGAACTGGTACGAGCCGGAGGAAGCGCCGTAGTAGAGATAGGGCGTGCTGCTGGTCTGGAAGGGTCCGCTCTGACTCTGGGTGGAGCCCGGGTATGGAGGGGGAAGGTAGGTGTGGTAGTGGGCGCTGCCCAGCGACATGGCCGAGGTGACGGGCGGGGTGTAGGTGAAGGTGGCCGGGTAGTGCATCCGAGGGCTGGAGAAACGGCTCTCAGTGAGGGAGGAGAGGCCCGGGAACTGACGCTCGAACTGACCGGGGAATGGGCTCAGGTCAGAGGTACCTACAGACACACAGAGACATCCATATATTTAGGATTCAACAGCACAGCAGATACGATCATGCACGCCGAAATAACCACCAGTCTGTCAGTTTTGATTATCTTCACTGTGGCTTTGGACTCTTAAACTATTTAGCACGTTGTCTTGTCGAGTAATCGAATTTAACAAATAAGTCCCCTGAGAAAGGAAACAGTAGTAAATTAAATTGTATGTAATCGAATATTCCGAGCCAGATATGTGTATTAACTAATTTAGAAAAGACTTTGACTAATGGAGTTTGTGGGCACGGTTATGGAAAAGCATCCATCTATAAATATTGTTATATTCATCAACTTGTGTTTTTCATGTAAACTCTTGATAAAGTTCACAAACACATGAGTGAAGTCCCACACAGGCATATGCCTTTATGTGTTTACGCCTCTGCATATTTATGTTTCTGTGTGTGTGTTGACGCATGTGTATCTGTATAACTGTTTATGCATGCAAATGTGTGTGTGCAAACGGTGTGTGTGTGTGTGTGTGTGTGTGGGTGGGGGGTGCGTATGTGTGTGAATACTGTATGCACATAAAAAAGCAGTTGGGATGAATCAGGAGCTGCACATGTGGAAACACTTTGAGCAGAAACAGTTTCCATGAGATCCATAATGAGGCAGGGCTGAGCTCTGATGTGGCTCCTCTCCTCGCCTCCCATCGGCTCCAGCGTGTGTGTGTACGTGTGCACGCGCGTGAGAGAGAGAGAGAGAGAGCCGAGAAGGAGCTGCTCCATCTCACCCTTCGTTCCTCTCTTCGCTTCATCCCTTAAAAAATACCCAAAAACCACTAACTGGCTGCGGCGAGCTTCGCGCTGGGCGCAGAGTTTAAGGAGAATAGGAGGTCCTCCCCCTCTCGCACTCCCTCCCTCCCGTCTCCTCTCAGTGGTTTAGTCCAGCCATGGCGCTCTTATCATAAATCACCAGGCGTCTTCCGTGTCACCATGTCTGCTGCGAGAGGACAAGGGGTGGCGGGGAAGAGGAGGGGAGGGGGGGACGCAGTGTTTATGTGCAGGGAAGAATTGCGAAGCCGGGTTTGTCGCTAGCGTCAGATAGCATATGCTGCCAATTAAGGCCTTTAAACTTCCTCTTTCCACAAGATCCGTTTGATTCTAATAGAAATAGTAGGTGATTGTCTCCGCTGTAGAGAAGCAGTGTGATCTCAGACGTGACCGGCGCTGTTCAATAAACTCCTGACTCCTGCTTTTAACATTTGGACCTGTTTTAGTGCTCAAAGGGCCCTGTGATGATGAGCCAGATCCAGCTTTATTAGTTTAAATGAAACCAAAGTGGAACAATGTCTAAATATTTGGAAGGACTTTACAAACTCTAGAGCATCACTTCCGAATTAGGTGTTTGACTTAACTGATGAACTTTTGTAACCACGTCTTATCCACTGCAACATTTCAACACATGAGCTGTGTGAAGGTGTGTGCGGAAGGGGAGGGCCGGCGCAGAGTTTGCACTGGAGCATCCATATCAGCTTCTGCTTGTACTTGTCGGTATGTTCTGTGGCTGGATACTGTTACAGAGCAGCCTGGCGAGGTGTCAACATGATCTCCAGAGATCTGAGGGCCTTAGTCACATCACTTAGAAGGCATTAAGTGCTCGAGGTGTGCAAGTGGGCGAAGGCGGCAGGCGAGGTTCGGGCCTGTGTTGATGCGTGTGCTTTGAGAACAAAGCCTGACGCTCGTGAGATGAAAGTTGAAGGGAAAGACCAAACTAATCAAAGCTGACAAGGCAGCTGGCTGGATTTTAAACCCTCTCTAATGCAGAGTCACACAGCCCGCGTCGCGTAATCACTCACCCTCGCTCGGGGCACACACACACACGCACACACACACACAGGAGGGTGTAGTACGTTAGCACAAGAAAACAGAGGGAAAAAAAAGTAGGGTAGAAAAAAACCTCTCATGGCAGTGAGTCAAACAGGTGTACGGGGGAGAAACTTGTCTGGCGGCATGTAGGGAGTTTAAAGGAGCTTTCACATTGGGGGAAAAACAGAGACAAATTGGAACACAGATGCTGCCGCTACGGCAAACAGACTGGCTAATGCAATTACCCAGAATGCCTTGTGAGAGCAGTGTATTGCTATAAAGACACTTTATTTGTCAGTCACGAGCCTGTTATTATCCCCAGGCCTGTTATTACCCATACTCCTCTGGGATCAAAGGCTTGGAGCAAAGAAAAAACGGAAACAATCGTTTTTTCCTCCACTGTCATCCACGCCATCCAAACCGCTCTCTGGAGAGACAGTCCGACTCTGACTACATGCCTCATTCCTCTCATTTGAGAGTGAGCTAATAGCAGCTCACTATGCTGTATTAGTCTGAGATGCTTCTTGTAGTCTTTGTTTATGTCTGTGTGCATGCACGTCTGTCTTTCTTGCTCCCCTTCCCTAATTCTACTGGATAAGAAATGTATTATCTGGATTATTCATGGCAGTTTAGGCAGTCCTGATGGGACAAAGAGATTATCTGGGTGGTTTGACACAGTGGCGGAGCAGTGGTTCTACCTGGCAATCGTCTAGGCACGTCACTGATGGCAGGCAGGCCCGTGCCTCGGCTGGAGGAGAGGGGGGTGGTGGAGTGGACTGAGGGGGACGCCATTGGACTCAGGTAGGACGGGTACGTCTGTTCATACGACCAAGGAGGAGAGGACTGGGACTGACGAGGGTCTGATGGGGAGAAGAGAAGCGAGGCAAGGAAAGGAGGAAGGAGAAAAACAGCCCAGACAGACATACAAAGAGAAAAAGACAGACAGGGAAAGAAAGAAAGAATAATTATCAGAGGCCCATCAGCTGGTTCAAATGCTCTGCTTTTTTTCTTTGTATAATGGGTAGTAAATTGACAATAACATTCTCAACAACTGTGGACATTATTAGTGTCTGTTTCTCTGTGCTTAGGTTTGGAGGTAAGTATCAGTTGGCTGCGTTATGCAACATCCTCCATAATGACACATCTAATGTTTACCTTCGAAGAGAAGATCTTCCTGTTTGCCTTATAAAACATTGTGCTTGCAGCTGAGGCACAGAGAGCCTTGCTGGCGCACACCCAGGGCGTAAACACACCAGCACACAACCAAAAAAATAAAAGCCGCACACACACTTTACTGTGTGTGTCTCAGCTGCAAAACTACTGTAGAGCATCAAAGTTGGTCTATAATGGATTGTATACGAGCTATTTTTATGTGTTATGATGAAGTGTCTAATTCAGTGATTCCCAACCAGGGCACTTGCCAGGGGATGTGTAGAAAAACTGTAGACTTGTTTAGCTTATCTGAAATAATAAACTAAGATTTGATTTTTTTATATCCACATACTGAGTGAGCTGTAATTCCTGAACACAATGTGTTGCCAAAGTGTGTGAAAAGTTGTTAGCAAGCCAACAAAAGAACGGTTAGCTAAAAGTGACAGATTAGAGACTAAATAGTTCACTTAAAGTGGTGGATAAACAGTTGAAAGAGTTAGCTACAAATAACAGAAAAACAGTTTAAATAGTTCGCTAAAGGTAATGGAAAAATAGTTGAAATAGTTAGCTGAAAGTAACAGACAAACAGTTGAGATAGTTAGCTAAAAGTAACGTAAAACAGTTGTAATAGTCAGCTTAAAGTAGTGGATAAACAGTTGAAATATTGAGCTAAAAGTAATGGAAAAACAGTTAGAAAAAGTTAGCTAAAAGTAACCGAAAAACAGTTGAAAGACTTAGCTAAAAAAACAGGAAAACAGTTGAAATAATTAGCTAGAAGTAACGGAAAAACAGTTGAAAGAGTTAGCTAAAAGTAACAGGAAAACAGTTGAAATAGTTAGCTAAAAGTAACGGAAAAACAGTTGAAAGAGTTAGCTAAAAGTAACGGAAAAACAGTTGGAAAAAGTTAGCTAAAAGTAACCAAAAAACAGTTGAAAGACTTAGCTAAAAACAAACAAACAGGAAAACAGCTGAAATAGTTAGCTACAAGTAACAGGAAAACAGTTGAAATAGTTAGCTAAAAGTAACGGAAAAACAGTTGAAAGAGTTAGCTAAAAGTAATGGATAAACAGTTGAAATAGTTAGCTAAAAGTAACGGAAAAACAGTTGAAAGAGTTAGCTAAAAGTAACAGGAAAACAGTTGAAAGAGTTAGCTGAAAGTAATTGAAAAAAGGGTGAAATGGCTAAAAGTAACAGATAAACAGCTGAAATAGTTAGCTTAAAGTAACGGATAAACAGCTGAAATAGTTAGCTTAAAGTAACGGATAAACAGCTGAAATAGTTAGCTAAAAGTAATGGATAAACATTTGAAACAGCTGGCTAAAAGTAACTGAAAAACAGGTAAAATAGCTGGCTTAAGGCAATGGATAAAAAAGTGAGAAAGCCCAAACACATTAACAGTTGAAATAGTTATTGGTAAGTACTGGAAAAACAGTTTAAAAATAGTTAGCTAAAAGTAACAGAAAAACGGGTGAAACAGTTAGCAAAAAGTAACTGAGAGACAGTTGAAAGAGTTAGCTAAAAGTAACAGAAAGACAGGTGAAACAGCTAAAAGTAACGGATAAACATTTAAAACAGTTAGCTAAAAGTAACGGAAAGACAGGTGAAACAGCGAAAAATAAAAGAGACAGTTAAAACAGTTAGCTAAAAGTATTGGAAAAACAGTTTAAAAATAGTTAGCTAACAGTAACGTAAAGACAGCTGAAATAGTTCACTTTAACAAGTAGATAAACAGTTTTAATAGTTAGAGTAAAGGAAAACCAGTTGAAACAGTTAGCAAAAACGTAACAAAAGACAGTTGAAATATTTAGCTAAAAGAAACAAATAAAAACTAATTTAGAGAAGACTTTGACTAATGGAGTTTGTGGGAACGGTTATGGAAAAGCATCCATCTATAAATATTGTTATATTCATCAACTTGTGTTGATGAAAACAAATAAAATAATTGGTTAAAAGTAATGGAATTACAGTTAAAATAGTTAGCTGAAAATGATGGATGAACAGTTGACAAAGTTAGTAAAGGATAAACAGTTAAAATAGCTGAAAAGGATGGATAAAGGGTTAAAGCGGCTTTAAGTAAGGAATAAAGGCTAAACATCCAGCTGCCACTTCAAGTGGTTCATAGTAAGAACGCAAACACAACTAAACCAACCTCATAACTGTTCAACTGTATGAAGACATTAAACACTTTTATATAATTAATAGCCTGAAATAATTTCCAGATTAAAATCAATTTAAACAAACAAATGTGGAATATGACGGATGGTGCAGATGAAAGGGTACTTGGGTTCATGTGATGGGGCTGTGGGGGTACGTCAGACAGAAAAGGTTGGGAACCACCTCTCTAATCCAAAAGACTGCCCTCGGATATAAAGTTCAAGATTCACCTCAAAATATTTAGACTTGAGAAGCAGTTTGCTGACATGCAATTAATATCCAATCCAGTGTATGATACTCTCCGCGCGCCGCCACACTGCTATGCTGTTTAACCATCCCTCAAATGATCCTCTAAGTAACACTACAAAGCCATGCCAGAGAGTAACTAAGAGCTAAATGACGACCTGTGACGAGCCTCCAGAGGTGTGGGTGATCAGGTAGCAGCCATCCCGAACCGTGACAGATGGTGTTACCTTCTAGGATGTAGATAGTGACGGAGTAGAGAAAGACAGACGATCTCATACTGCACGAGGCATTCTGTTCTGCTCTGTGGTCCCATCAGGACACACACGTGGCTCCAGTTGGGGTTTGATATTTCACCTTACATATAGTAAATGCTGCTTAGTTTGTGACTCAGTTCATGACTCAGCTCATTCAGTGATATCCTTTAGGTCATTGTTCAGATGTGTGGGGCATATCAGATGTACCTACGTCTTCAGTGAATGCTATATTTAGATTTGCTTGGCAGTTTGGGTGTTATATACAATGTGAAAAACATATAAATGTCTAATCTTTGAATGCAAACAGAGACTGTAAGGATGGGTAATCTGTCTGAAATGAATATTATTAAGAATATTTACTGACAGAAATGTAAAAATCACAATAAGGCAAATGCATAATGACACACAAAATAATGATGTTCAAAGTAATAAAGTGTGTTCCACTGTTTTGTATTAGATCAGACAAAACTCTTAACACATGTAATGGTGACTCATTTTGTTATGTTTTAACCCTTTGTATTCTGCAGTAGAAATGGTCCGCCACTGCCTACATTGGTATTTTTGCTTATTGTGATGTCATTAATTGAAGTATCTTTAAATGCTTCATATCCCTAGCATCTGTACAACCTAAGCTAATAGGTTATGTATGTTAATAAACCGGTGATCATTGATTAAAGTATTTAAATAGTGTGATTATGAAAAAATAATTAAAAAATCAGATGTTTGTTCATCAAATTTTACAAAATAAAAACTCAAAACATACTGACTCAAACAATTTCTAAATGTAGAAACATTAAGAAAAATATTTCTTGACACTCCGTAAGTTTTTTGAACCATGTACATTATTTAGCTTTTGGAATATACTCAATTTATGAGCCAAAGGTTTCGTAAAGGAGTCATCGTTCATTCTTTCGGCGCCACAATTTCGCATGGTTTTGCACCACACATAATGTAGCACAATGACGTCACCACGAGCATACAATGTGTACAAACAAGATCATGCAAACAGGGATCTTCTGCAGCCGTCTGCACGATGTCCACTTTCAAAGTTTGAAAATGTTGATATATACTGAATGATTGCCACGCCTTAAATTAAAGTCTTGTATCCAGGGAACCTGGCTATGAACACAACAGACTTCACAAACAAAAATTAAAGCCCAAAATTATTTATATGCTGAATAAAAAAGTATTCATAGTTCAGGACAGGGAAATAAGGCACTGGTATCATTTTATGGTATGACACCTCCAATATGTGACAAACACCTTGAAATACACTTCAAAGGTTGTGCAGTAGAAAGATTTTACATTTTTAACTTGTTTTAACGACACAAAACTTGAATCAATGACCGTGTAATCCTGAAGGATCTTTTCACAGGGGGGTCAGAGGTCAAGATCAGCCACAGGACAGTAAGATACGCTGCTCTATGGCACTTCACAAGGGTGGACGCTTGCTGTTATGATGTTATCAGGTGCTCACCTGTTATCTGTGTCTGCCCCTGTGGGTTGAAGGAGTTGGCCCCTGTGTTGAGAGTTGGCCGGGGGCCTTGAGTTGGAACAGCCACCCTCACCCTCATCCTCTCCAGCTCACTAAGGCGGTCTGAGAAGAGACCAGTCTTGGGAGGGTCCTCCAGTTTCTGACGATGTCCTGTGGACACACCAGAACAGTGTTTTATTGGTAAGGAGGTTTCAGGCTGCAGTTAAATTTGCTATCAGTTTTAATAACTGCTGTGATGCTGCATGTAAACCATATTATCATCAGCATAAGATGAAGCTGACAGCTGATTTATGATCTCATTTTGTTTGTTTGTTCTCCTGGCATGCAGTTTGTCAGTTATTCTCGATAATGTACAGCTCAGTGACTCAGCTCCCGTGTGCCATGCCTAACTTGGTAAATATAGTTTGTGCTCCTAAACAAAGAGGAGGTAAAGAGAGGCCATTTGAGAATGGGATGCTACATCCTGCTTATTAAAAAAGGCTCAGGCAATTATCTCATATCACCGCGCCTGAGAGAAAAGGAGAGAGTTAAGATGGGGAGAGTGAGAAGTTGCATGTATGTTTAGTTTTAACCTGAGGCTTCTTCCTCAGGTAAACACGAGCTCTCACGCCATCGCCCCATTATCCCCACAGGAGTCGTAACTTATGCCAAATACAGTATATTATATCTTTCCCTGCATTCCTCTGCCAATACTTTTACACCCTTTATATCCCTGATTTTATTCTCATCACTCTCTCAGGCTGGTAACTCGAGACCCCTTCGATATACAAACACAGTACGCGCACACTGCAAACACATAAATCGTGCACACAAACACAAGACAATGTGTCACTTTCTCTGTGTGAGCCGGCCCATCTCGATCCCAGCAGCTTTATCTGCCCTGTAGTGGGAACCACAGCAAAACCTGCCCAGAGGCCCAGGTGTAGGCTAGTTTAGAAAAGGTGGGGTAGAAAGAGAGGCCTGTGCACACACAGTCCTTTTTATCACTGACACAGGTCTGTGTCAGTGCGTCTGTCTGGTCTCGCACTAGCTCTCCTGTAAAGGCGGTAAAGTAAATATCAAACAGAGGAGAGTAGAAACTCCTGCTGTGCTTGGCAGAGCTCCAGTTGGCTCAGGCAGAAACAACGAGCTACTTCAGAATCCTGCCCAACCTGCCTGCTGCCTGGGCTGGGAACAAAGGCCTGGCACTGCACCTATAGGACCGCGTGGGTGTTACGGATGGAGATGTTCAGAAAAATCACCATTACAGAGATCAAAGACCGCAGAAAATTGCCTCACCGGGGGTCCTTGTGGACTAATGGTCTAACATGTGTAGTAATGACCCCCTGGCTCAGGAGCTTTGTTGCATTTCACCCCTCCTCTCTCTCTCTCATCTCTCTGCAGATTTTATGTCAATTGTGCCATCAAATAAATACCAAATGACAACAAAATAATATTTTAAAAACTGCCTCATCCTCTGCGAAGCATTTTTCCACTACTGCAAGTCTGAAAAAAAAAAATATTTCAAGCCACAGAAATGCGTTTATAAACTATCTGACTCTTCACAACAAATTAATTTATTCTGGAACAACTGTTTGGAATTCTGCTCTGCAACGAGTTGGGAATGGCGCGAGTGAAAACGCAGCCAGTGACAGTCAGACAGACCATGATCTTTATTACAATGACGTTACCGGACTGGCATCATCCAGTTCAAAATAAACAGACATCATCCGCTTCTTTACATAGTTGCTTTGGAACGCGACTAATATCGGCTACTTGAAAACCTCAGCTTATTGAAGTTTTTTTTTTGCTTTATAACATAATTCATGGCCATATTTCATTAATAATATTTCTCCCTCGTTCCTGCGGATAATTTGTGCCTCTCGCTGGCATTCCTCATCTCTCTGTGCAAGCTGTGCCCAGTCAATCATAGCGTTTCCATTTTCAACAGACCGAATTTCTATTCTAAAAAAGCCTCGGGACACAGTGCGGGCTTTGTGCACAGCCCGTCTCCTAGTGATGGGAATAAATAGCAATGGGAGACCAAGGGAGATGAGGGGAGACAGAGGGGGACAGACACGAGGGGGGGAGGAGGCACATGGAGAGGAAGAGACCCTGATGACCAGTAAATTAAGAGCACTGGATGGGTCTGAACCAGTCGGGAGACACAGGCTCTGTGAAGAGTGCTGAGCACACAGCACGGCGAATGGTGAAATAGTTAGAGAGGGTTTAGGATTTCGACATCTTGGAGGAAGATCCCAAAATACAGACGGATATTTACGCGTATATTTAAGGAGATATAGACGAGTCTGATCTGCATGACAAGCCAGCTCTCCGTCCCCAGTAACTTGAACTTCTCAGCTTCCACCCTGGACCACGATATTGTTCAGAAACCTAAGGATGCAGCCCAGTTTAAAGGAAACCAATGTATATTTTCTCCTATAGGAATGCAGCATGTCAACCACCACATTAAGGTCCAATTTACACTCCAAACAGCCAGACCTCAAGTCCATTAGTTTAGCCTGCCTTGACAGTAAATACAGTTCTTCATGAGTTAATTACACCTTTTAGACGACAACTGTTGCCAAACACAAGACGTCTCAGCTGTTTTATCGGAACCCTAGCAGGGCGGAGGAATGAGCCGGGGGTATTTAAAGGAGCGGGAAAGGCGGATGATTTCACTGCCGTAGGGAAAGTCCCTGAGATTCCCATCATCCCTGTGAAAACAGCGGAGATTTTCGATAGCGCCTGCCACTTCCCTGCCCAGCCAGCGGCCGGAAACATGGACAGATTCAGACCAGATGTGAGCAACTTACATACACACATACACACACACACAAAAACACACACATGCAAGAATGAACGTATGCAGGCACACGTCTGCGCATGCAATCATGCACATTTGGACGCATGCATCATGCATACACCCTTACAGATGCACATACAGTGCAGGCTCACCCATGCACACACACACACACACACACACACACACACACACACACACACTGAATAAGATTAGCAATGATTAGATAACACCTCTATAGATAGTATCTCTAATCACACAGTTGCACACTGATCCTAGAATAGTATTATTTCAGCCGTCCAAGAGACATAAGTCTGGATTCAACTCGCCCCTGCTGATCTGATAACAGTTAGTAAGAGCAAGTAGGCAAACAGAATATAAGTCCTCTGTAATTAATGGCTGCATTAGATTGGATCTGAGTCTGAGCACCAAGATCTCTGACGAATAGTCAAATGTTCCCTCATACGTCCTGGCTGAAAATATGCCTCAAATAACCACTTTTTTTTAAGCTCAGGAACGGTTTGCACTGAGATCTTTTTAAGACAGAGGTGCTAATGTTGTCTGGGATTGACCCTGTATCCCAGTAGTCCTGACAAATAACTGAAAAACAATAAAATGTCCATTTTTTCACCACAACTAAAATAATAAGAATAATATGTAGGAGCTTTGCAATATACTGATATTGACAATAACTGTGATAATTAAAAATAAAATAATGATATCATGTTTCATTATCCAGTAAGTATAACTTTTTCATGTTTTGTACAGTTATTGTTAAAGACTCTCTCTAGATGTATTTTGAGTCTAATTAATTTGCCAAAAAAGAGACAAATAAACAACAATAAACAATTTAAAGATTCATTTGACTGACTGCACTTTTTCCCCCAAATATAAAAACACAAACATTGCACCATGCGTCTGAATTCAACACTGATGCTATGACACTTGCAGCTCTTTCTAACCAAACCTGTCAGTATGCTAACGGTTAGCTGTCATGCTGAAAAGAAAGTCAGACTTTTCAAAAAGCTTCAGGAGGCTTACTCCGAAAAGTACACTCCGAAGTTGTGAATCCGATACAAAAGATCATATTAGGATAGCCAAACAGAAACAACGGCTCCAAGTGGGAAGTAGCACCGATGCGACCCACATCAGAGGGGAAAACGCAGATGACAGCCATCTGAAACGGACAGCTCAAGACCTTTGTCTACTGTGTGGTTAAACACAACCAGAGCTTTTGATACATGAGCTGTACAGCTGGTCATGTGTGTTATAGTGTTATTATGCAGTTTTCAAATGATAGTTTTGGTGGATTTTGGGAGACAAAGCGTAATTTTTTCGTCTGCTGAGGCGCTTTTCATCGTGTTTAAAGGTGTGCTTGGTGTAAGCGATGAAATAATGATAATGATAATGATCTCAACCTCAATTCTGAGGCTTTTCTGTAAATAGTTTGCTAAGACAGAACAAATCTAGCAACTTCGGATAAACCTGTATCACTTTTAGGCTTAAAACAACAACTTCCGGTTAGGTCTCAACCATTTCCTGTTTAAACTCCGCCCATTCCAAGTACAGATAGGAATGCAGATAATTTAGTTGGTTGAATAGATACAGATAACAGTGTACTCGCTGATCCCTCACAAACACCTGTGATTACTCATTTGAAAATACGGTCACATTAACAATGCACCTGTCAAAATTTCGCTCCAAGTGCTAAAAAAAAAATATAAAGGGATGGTTTTTGCTGAGAGTTAGATGAGAAGATTGATACCATTTTTACGTCAGCACTGCAAATTTGAAGCCACAGTCAGCAGCAGGCTTAGCTTAGAATAAGGAGAGGAAACAGGGAGAAACAATTAGTCTGGCTCTGACTAAAGGTAATAAAATTAGTCACAAACAAAATATAAAGTATCAATAAAGCCCTTCTCCCACTGGACAAAAAACCCACTAACACCCGCTAACATCTGGCTTTTGTCTTAAATGTGAAAGGTTACAATCGGCATTCACTACCCGGACAAATGACTCTGCTGTAGTCACGGGTGTTTGTTAGCTCCAGGTCTGATCAGCTATGATCGTCAGTGATAGAAATACTGAGTGGACATGCACAATGCAATGACGCACCGCCACAATATACTCTTTATCCAAGCAACACTCCAATATCGTTCCAAATTAGTCAGCACTGAGTTTGAAGAAGAAACTGTGTCAGTGACAGATATATGTATATATAAAAACGAACTAACATTTTCACTGACCTCCATGCTGCTTTCTACTGTTTACTAACCCTGCTTTGGTGGAAACCGGGATATATGAGCTTTAGATTGGCCAGTAGATGGATTTTGTTACATTCGGACAGAGCCAACTGGCCGTTTTCCCATTTTTTTTGTCTTTTTTGCTACCCTAAGCTAACGTCTCCTGGCAGTAACTTCATATTTACTGTACAGGCTGAAGAGTGAAATCGATTCTCAGTTCTCAGCGAGAAAAATGTTTCCAAAATGTCGATTAATTCCTTTAAATACCCCTGTTCCCCTGCCGCCCCGCCAACACATCAAGTTTCGGCTATCACTACAGACACATCACTTGGAAATTCTCCTGCCTGCAGCCTGACTAAGTAACATGTGAGGAAAAAGCGGCGCGCCAGAAAATCCTGAATAAATGGGATAATTTATAAATTTGGTGTCACGTCATGCCCTCTAAGCCCTTCAGGCTGGTTTATGATCACTGGGTGAGCTTGGATGAATGTATCTTTGGGGCTGATTCAGAAAAACCCCCATGCTCGTGGAGCCTGGGTTGAATCAGCCCGTCTGTGTTTGTGTGTGTATGTGTGTGTCAGTCATCTCGCAGTGGAACAGCCAGTAAAGTCGATGAATGAATACACTGGGTCCATATTTCACTTTTTTATTTGGAGCCCTCACAGTGGCCATGTTGTTTTTGTGAGCGGTCAGAAACAATGAATTATTTCAGGTGGCAATCTGAAACTGGCAGAGCGTGTCTCGAAAGGAAAAGCGCTGAGTGGGTGACAGCCAGACGCCCGTCGACCATGGGGGTCTGGTATAAAGGGAGCAGGAGGGAGGGGAGGAGGAGAGAAAGAGAAGATAATAAAAACAGAATTGGGGGAAAAAGAGAAAAAGGGGAAGAAGTGAAAGAGAGAGGAGGTGCGGGAGATGAGGGAGCGAGTGAAGGAGAGGAGACGGAGAGAAAGGGGGAGCCAGGCTGTCGTGGAGCGCTGCCAGCCGTCTGTGTGGTCCATGCGTTCCAGCCTGGAGGAAGCAAGCCAGGCAAGGGAAGGGCACACACACACATACACACACTTACGTACACACACAGACGTACACAACAATTCCCAAAGGCGAAACATTTATTGAACACAAAAACACATTATATACACACTTGTACGATAAGTTTAAAGCGCACACAGACACAGAGTTTGGCTTGTGTGTGCTGCACCTCTCTGCTCACATTAAAGTATTTTGATTCAGAACGGGGGGGGGGGGGCAAATCCCTCTTGAGATGGTTTTTACTGCAGCGCGGGGCCAACAAACTCTGGACACTCTTTCATAATCTTTATCTCTTTTTATGATTCACTTTCTGCCTCCCCTTCTCACTCTCTGCTCTGCTGTCTTCCTCTGTGTCTCCCCCTCCCACTGAATGATTTTGTGTTTTGCGTTGTAAAGGCCTTGGCACCTCTTCAAGGGACTTCATAAGACATTCAACTGACTGACTGCCTCTGGAAAAGCCTGCAGTCTGTTTTTTTCTCCCCTCTCTCTTTTTCCCCTCCTCCCTCCCTCTTTTCATTCCTTTTCCTGCTGATGTTTGGGTGAGTTTTATTTGTCCGGCTCCCATTGTTAAAAGCTGTTTCGAGTAAGGCAGCAGCAGATAGGTGTGGGTGTGCATCTGTCTGCGAGGGAGAAAGGAGTATTGAGACGTCTTAAATCCTCCTTAAGTACTTGGAGGCTGTGAAAAAGTACATTCTATTTTTTCGTTCATGTTGCTGGAGGCAGTCACTGACAAGGCACGATAATCCAAAAACATAAAGGGCCTCATATTTGTGTACATAATTCAAATGAAAGCTGGCTGACATAATCTAAATAGTGTGGTACGATAATTAACATCTGTGAGGATCTTACAATTAGCACTGAGCATAAATGGCTGTTGTCAGAAACAAAGCCCAGGCCTTATGCAGCAGGTAATAGTACCCTGCCGGTGCATGTAATGGCATGTGTGTGTGATGACACTGTTCTGAGGCCTGTTGGTGTCGTCATGACAGACATGTTAATGAAGGCGTCTCACTTACTCATACTTTTTCCAGTGTAGCAACACTGAAGGTGGTAGTATATTTTAAGAGCGTGAAAGGAGCGGAGCCTAGCAACCACTACTATAAGGTTGTTAAGGTGTGTGGGTGTTTGTTTGAGTGCATTTGAGTTCGTATGGGTGTTAGTGCTGCATTTAATAAGGTGGATCATGCATCATCATCTACCGCTGATCTCACTTGTGGTGTGCCACAAGGCTCAGTTTTAGGTCCACTACTGTTTTCTGTTTACATGCATCCTTTTAGGGACATTATTTCCACATTACAATAATTCATAAATTAATAAAAGCAAAAATAATTGTAATATTAAAGGAATACTTTACCCTCCAAATGATCATTTTTCTATCAATTATTCACCCAGCTTATGTTGAATATAGGACGAAGACTTTTCTTGCATGCCTCTACAGTGACCCAAGAATCCAAAAAGAAAATTCTGATGCTTTAAAGTCATAGGGGTCCATGTGTAACAACAGCAAACTACATCAAAACATCTGTTGACAACCTTTCACACAGCTTGTGCAGTACAATCCAAGTCTCATTTATCCAGTTGTATGCTTTGTACTTCACAGCATAAACACCGCAGGTACGCTACTCGTCGTTCTGTGAGACTGTTTAAGCTGAAGTGTTTTTAATAGTAACGTTTTAGCAAAAATGCATGAATGAGACTTGGATTATACTGCATGAGTTGTGTCAGGGTCTGTAATCTGATGTTTTGGTATAGCTTTGCTACTGTTAACGCCAAACCCTAGGACTTCAATTCATCAAGAATCCGCGAGAGAAACAAAGTTAACTTCCTGAATTCAACATAACATGTGGTAAGTAACTGATATACAAATGGTCATTTGGGGGGCTTCAGTGTTCCTCTGCATTTTGTTTTTATGTGGATGACATCCAGCTGTATGTGTCAATAACACTTAGCCATAATAGCAATCTTGTCATTCTTATTGACTCCCCTGATGAGCTGGATATTCAACACTTATTTGCGGCTAAACGAAAATAAATTTAAGATCATTTTATTCAGTGTTAACAACTTCATTCTGCTCATCCATAACAACCATAGCAGTCTGTCAGTAAATGGCTAGAAGTCTGGGAGTCATCTGTTTTGATGCTCAAGTGAAGAGGGTTGCACAGTTCTGCTCACTTTAAAGTCATATCCAGAATAAGATCATTTGTATCTTCTGCTGACCTTGAGAAAGTTATCAATTGCTTTAATTCTATTCCATTCGGACTACTTTAACTCACTTTATTCATGTTCAAGAGTTCTGTCCCTCAACTGCAGTTGGTTCAAAGCAGGGCAGCAAGGACCCTAACAGATTCAAAGAAGTGTGATCACATCATAAGGCCTAGCTCCAAAATACATCTGTCAACTCCTGACCCCTTGAGCTGGACCACAGCCTGAGATTCTCTGGCAAGAGTCTCTTGGCTGTCCCTAGGTTCTCAGGTTAGTAGCTGGAGGTGACAGAGCCTTTGCTGAGGGGGCATCTCTGGCTTTGAGAACCTTTGCCAGAGAATCTCAGGCTTGCTACCGCTATGGCTGCCTTCAAATGGGGTTGTGTTTAGCATGTTCACAAGAAGAGCCCATATAAACGCCCCCTCGGAGCTTTTGTGAAGGCTCCAAGTTCATGAGTTGTGACACGTTTGCTGAAGTTTCAGAAATGGCCATGGAAGTTAATTTGTTGGCGGATGGTAAGTAAATATGTTGTCATTTTAGTCATATAGAGTTTTTCTTCCTAATCTTATAATAACTCTGAGGAAAACATATTTCCAAGGCCTCAAGTTTTTCCTCTGTCATTACGCCTTTGCATTTCCTGCATTATGTTAGCGTGCTAAATTGTTAGCCTCGGTGGCTTATAGGCGCCGACAGTAGCATCCATGTTGCCGTTGCCTGACAGTGGTGTTCTCATGACTTAACCACTTGAACACCAAGCATATTGTGTACACGACTTCCCATGTCTCAACCACAAGCTAACAAGTTGCACTTTAAGGCAGCATTAATCAACTTTGTCTCCGTCCCTTCACATGCATTTAAATGCTAAGAATTTCCAGCCTGCCGTTAGCCATGTTAACATCTAGTGTGAGTTACTTTATATATTATTATTTCATCCTTGTTATAGGTATACAGACAGTCCTATTTTTGCCCTGTGAAGCACTTTGTAGCTTGTTTTGAAAAATGCCATACAAATAAAGGTATCCTCATTATTGAAGCTGTTATTGTGAATGTATACAGAGGCATATCTGCAAGTATTGTGCATATGTGTGTGAGTGCGAGTATGTGCGTGTGTCACAGGAAGAGTTTGGCTTGGCAGACAGGTCTCCTGAACCACTAATATTGTCTGCAGGCCTGTAAGTAACCAGGGCCTCTCCACCAGACTTGTTAACACCCTGACCAAAATCGAACCAAAACACGACCCTGTCCCCAAGCCCAGAACCCCCCAGACCCGGCGGCTTCAAACAGCAAAGAGCAGAGACGGGCCTGACCGCTAACCTCCACCGCTGACACACAACACACACACACGCTTATACTCAGTTATGCACAGAAACCACTGCAATATGCCACAGCAAGACACAGTACGTGTGACGCCACAATGGTTTTTGTCACCTCCTATGTTTGTCTGTCATCAATTAACTATAATGAGAACAGTGGGTTTGGACAGAAAACCTAGTATATTGTGTTATTATGGCTCAGCTATTATCACTCAGGAAGTTTGTCTCAGCTGGCCGCAGCCACCGTCAGGAGCAGCTGAAAGGAGACAGAACCACCTATAAAAGCATACTGGTTTAAACAACCACTCCCTGTCTATTAGCTCAAAATGACATTTAATGAGGCCTATTAGCTCTGCTCCAAATCAGCACTGTGGCTACACTAGACTAATGACACCAATAACACACACTCTCTCTGCAAAATCTGTCATGTGGGTCCACACATGTAGACGCAGGCACTCGGGGACACATGTACATGTATTTGCAGTCATATCTACATGAACAAACAGGCTTTACGCTCAAACACACACAGACACATACATGTGCACACGCTCGCTGAGCTGTTGGTGCAGTGGCAAACCACAGGGTAACCAAGAGCTGTCAAGCGATTAAGCACAATGCGAGCCACAGAAACCGAGTTAGCCTCCCGCTAATAACACAGTGGCCAGAGGGACCTGACTAACCACTTACCATACCCACACATACACACACAATCACTGTAACCTCTGAGGAAAATCATACCACAGATCTTTAAAGTAGGCCTCACTGATATTCGTCACTCCGACCACGCAATTAATTAGCTCAAGCTTAACGCCACGGCTCAGAGATATGAGGCCCGTTCGTTCGCGGGTGGTCCCGCTTTATCCCCCTGCTGATATTAGATGAGGAACCGCTGGGGAAATGACATCCCTCAGGAAGACTCATATGGCTACCATAAGGCTCATCAAACACGCCGACACAAAATGTCCTTCCTGTATGAGACACCCACAACCAGGCAAGTCATTAACAGGGAGCAAAAACTGCTAGCAACATCAGGAAAAGTGTAAAACATAAATAAAAGCATAGAGACTGGTTACTAATTTTAGCTTCTCAGCCCACGTTGACATTCAGTGTTATTGTCAGCTTATTTTCCAGAAACAACACTGCGTTTTTTTCACAGAGAAGGACCACAGAGTGCCAGTGTGTGTCAGCCTCAAGACAGCCTACTGTTCTTTCTCTGCGTCTCTGTGTGGACCCCTCCCTGTAGGGGCCCGGTGTACCACAGGCCTCCTAATTACCCACTCGTTTAACACAAAATAGAGCTGTAATGGCCGACAAAGCCCCCCCCCCCAATGTGTCAATGAAGCGTTCACAGATAGAATCACAGTTCTGGAGACAGCCGGTGCTCTCAGCTCCGAGCCTCTCCGTGCTGAAAACCTGGAGGAGGGGAGGTGCGGTTGAGAGGGCACATGTGTGTTTTGCCACCCTCCGACCTCGGCTTAATGACCCCTGAGAGGGAGACGTGTTCTGGCTGTAGTTTTTGGGTAAATTACACCGCCGCTGCAATTCTGACCACTTAACAGCAAAGTAAAGAAGTTCAGGGGTTACGTATGATGACATACTCTTTATTGCTTAAATTACTGTCCTGAGACTGAAGTCAGAACATGCAGACTTTAACTTTAAAGCTTTGTTTCAGACCACAAATTGAGCAAATAGAAGGGAAAAGTGGATGTAAGTGTAAAGCCTCTTCACAATGCCAGATCCCCTCACCTGATATCAGGTAGCACTGACGCTGTCTGGTTAAGTGACTCAATCTCACTTCACATTACGTCCAAACTTCCAGGAAAGCTTTCTGGGCTCAAATCTAAAACTCTGTTGAGACCAAACTGGGGCTTTTCTAAACAAATTCTGCTCCAGCTCCCATCTGCTCGCCACCAAATAACAGGACTTGTTTGAAAGTCATCTGACGGGGGACAGCAGATGCACAGGAAATGCTTTTGATCAAACAAGATGGCTGGAGAGCGAGGAAGGATGGAGGGGGAAAAAGTGGGTGTGACTGTGAGTACATGTGCGCTTTGACGACAAGCATGTGCCTTTGTTTCAGGGTGCGTGTTGATGAACGCTGAATGTCGAGCGTCTGAGGCATTTTTTGGCACCACGGGCAGGTTTCCTACAACGGAGACTGATGGTGGTACTAATCCTACTGTCTCCCGGCTCCTCTGTGTCTCTCTGTGCCCTGGTGCCATATGTGACGGGGCAGTCGGGTGGGCGGGTTGTTTGTGATGTGATATTGTTCAATGAGACGCCATGAGATGAGAATATGTTTTTTTTTTTTGTTTTTTTATGAATAGGGAGGAGGGTTGGGGAAACAGCTGCATGCCAGACCAGTTGGCACTGAGGGCTATAGTAAAGTTTTTTTTTCCTCCTCAGTTGTTTTTATATGGCCCATTAAAATGAGCTGATGCTAGCATTCTGCTACCCAGTGTACCCTCTCAGGAATATTCTGCCTCACTTTTTATTTCTCGTCTTTACTCCCAAACCGTCACATGGGAGGCTGAGCTGCTTTCTCAGAGGTCAACTTAATTAAAAGTCTGTTGATTGCTAATTAACACAATCACAACCTTTTCCAGTAAAACTTTTTTTTGTTGTTAATTAACTTGTTTTATAAGCCTGTCACTATTTTAGCTGGGCATTTGCCGCCATTGGCTGAGTGTACAGTCGTCCACACCCACAGCTTCATTAAAGGGGCACTGCACTGATTCTGAGGTTTGGCCACATCCACACTAATATGTCTTACTTTTAATTTTAAAGGTCCAGTGTTGGATTCTGGGGAATATATTGGCAAAAAAAGAATATAATAAGCATGTTTGCTTTAGTTTATAATGACCTGAAAATAAGAATCATAGTGTTTTTGTTGGCTCAGAATGTGCTATTTATATCCACATGGGGGGCAGATCCTCGTTTACAGAGTCTGCCATGTTGCACTGTCATGTTTCTACAGACAAACCAAACACTGGCTCTTCCAGTTTAAGCGTTTTCACGTTTGCCACTGCAGTTAGCAGCCCCTCCACAACGAGGAAAAGCATACATTTTTTAAAGTGAAACTACTTTACTCAGTGTCTTTACCAGAGATCACCACAAGAGACCTCTGCGGATAATTCAGCTCCCAGTTAGAACGTACTGAACATCTGGATCTTAAGATACCAGAGTTAAAAAGGTGAGCACATATTAGGAGATACATAGCTAGCACTCTGATTTGTAATGTAATACTGCTTTATTGAGTGTTTTTACCAGTTTAAATCAGCTGGTCCGTTTATTTTGGAGAGGAGGAGACCTCTGGATAATTAACACTGAAAGAATTCTAACTGGGAGAAGATCCAGCTGGTTGCAATCTGTAATCTTTACTTCTAGATGCCAGTATATCCCCCTAAATCTTACACACTGTTCCTTTAAAACAGGGTTTTAAAACCAAAGCAATCTCAGCAGACACAAGCGTTTTAGCACAGTTTCAGAAATAATCTCCGTCCACACTAACCTACCTGAAAACGCATATCACATGATCATTCATGTACACTGGTCATGCACGTGCCGATGTTAACATGAGGCAAATTGTCTGCTCTGCAGTTGGTTGCTTAATTACAGAAAACACTGGCGAAAATGATCAGGGTTTTTTTTTTTTGCGTGAACCGATGACAAGGTGGAACTGTTACTTAAAGTAACATACGTTACATTATAAGGCGGTCAAGGCAGCCTTATAATGAAAATTGGGAGATCGAGAGTCACTGCAAAGAAAATATGGCGACGTATCGGAGCGTCATCTGAGAGCATTATGCATCGCCAGAAGACGCCATGGCAATGTGAAAATAAGGACTGACACAAAAAGGATGAAATGTAGACTTAGCTAGAATGTTTTGGCTTCACAGGTTGTGACTAATGAGACCAAACTGGGAAGCGAATGTGTGTGTCTCCTTCATTGTTTTTAAAAGTTTCTGCCGTCTAGCCTAAACCAAAACCCCGGAGTTTTAAACAAAAATGGGGTCAAAAGCATTTTCAAAGTTCTCCATTTTAGGGCTTTTAAAACGCTGGGGTAGCGTGGACATTAGGTGTAAATGTAGCAATAGCTATGCAAAATGAAAGTGTGTAAGAGTGGATGTAGCCTCAGTTTGCGCATCATGAGGTGTACTACTCAGTCTGCGAAAACAGCTCAGATTAAAATGTTTTCTGGGGCTCTGGAGGAGCTTTGTAGAGTTGTAGCTGTGTCTTATTTATACATGCTACTGCATTGCATTATGGGAAATGCAGGAGCCAGTGCTTGAGGGAGCTCAGCGCCTAACGGTCAGGACACTTTGGCCTCTGCTTCTTCAATTTTGAACATTCTTTTTCTTGTGAACCCCCATATTTTTTAAGTACAACACTTAGTTGCTGGTGTTTAAAGTCAATTAAAAGATGTTGTTTGCTCTTTGTGTAAGTGTAGTCCCATACTGTACTGAGTGTGCGTGCCTTTGTACTCACTCCTGGGCTCACGCGGTCCGTCCACGGTGACCTTTATGGCTCGGTGGTAAGTGGCCACTTGTGGTGGGTTGGTGAATACTGTGATTGTCAGTGTGAAGCTCTTGCCTGTGGTGACATCAAACAACATCAAATGACATACCATCTGCAGAGACAATGACCTGCATTCATCACTAAACCATCCCCAAGTCACAAGTGTGGTTGTGATCACATAATAGCCAATACAAACTGGAAAAAAAAATCGACTTTAAGAGGATTAACGACAGGCAACATTGGCTGTTTGAGAGGGTCTATTTAGGTTTTTTGGCAGAGCCTAAATGGAAGACTGACTAGAGGAGCCAGTATCTTGTTATCCAGACTTTCTCCCTGTCTAACGCAGTGTGAGTGGGCGAGAGGCATTTTAATAGTCACTTCCTTTCTCGATAATCCCCAGCAGTTGCTGCCTTGGGGTTAAGTGCGTGTGTGTATGCTCCTATGTGCACGCAACAGGAACGCTATGAATCAGAGTGCGACGGCCAAGTCAGCAGCAGCAGTAACGTCTGAGGTATGCAGACACGTCACGTAGCCGTGGCTACGCACGGGAAACAGGAAGCGGGGGGCAGGTTGCTGCAGCAACTCATCGGAGCAGCTGTCCATTCAGTCGCAGACACCTACCCGAGCATGTCCACCGCTCTCCTGCTCTGCACTCCACTTCTGTAAACATGCCTTTTATAGCAGATGATTTGGGGAGATAGCAGAGCACAGATGCAACAGGTGTTCCACATACCTGATCTGAGGTGCATGTGGGTGATCTTTGATAAAGTGGGACACCTAGTGCGTCACCTTCCCGCCATCATCGCTGCTGTCATCTGTTACCTGCGATCTAATTCGGGCTTACTGTCGAGGCAATGCTGCTATACGATTAACTCTAATGATGTTATCACAAGTATCTGATTACTCTCTGAATTACCTGTCCTGTCCATCCTTGCTGTCATCGTACTGCGGCACCGTTTCAGCCCTGTGACTATCAATCCTTGTCCATCTCTGCTGGCTCTGCCCACCTGTGTGTGCATGACTTTTAGCTATCTAACATCCTATCAGTTCGCTCTGCTTGTACTTATCTCGGGTATTCATTTCAGACACCTCGTAGTCTGATCTCCCCTGGCTCCTATGTCACTTCCTGTGACTAGATTCTGTGTCACATCTGAGGGGACACACGCAAGGTCTCTGTGGCAACAGCTTCAGCCACCATGCCTCTTCTTCTCTCTACACTTTGTCCCCGCTCATCCCTCCTGACTGCCTCTGCTTCCTCCCCTTTTCTGACAGCTACAACAGAGAAGAAAAGTCACTGGTGGAGCTGCTGACAGCGCTTATCACCATCAACTTATCGCAGGCGACCACTCTCTGTGAGACGTGTAGAAAAGAAAAG
The DNA here is from genome assembly GCF_006386435.1 of Epinephelus moara. Lineage (NCBI taxonomy): Eukaryota > Metazoa > Chordata > Actinopteri > Perciformes > Serranidae > Epinephelus > Epinephelus moara. The sequence goes on from NC_065517.1 coordinate 37,415,527, forward strand.
CCTCTAAGAAAATACTTCCAGTAGGTCTGGAGAGGGCGAGAGGCACATCCTTGGCGCCAAATCTCAAATCGTAAATAAGACGATTTAGCAACAAGGCTGTAAATGATGCAAAGAGTCGCTTTAGTGGTGCCAAATATTCAGGGAATGCCACTGGGCCCAATAGGAGCGCGCCTCTGCCTCGCTGCATGACTGCCTGAGGATATGTGCAGAGTGATCAGCTGCAGGGCTGCAGCACCACCCAACATGTTTATTAGCCTGAACTGAGCTGGGTCATGTCAGGTGAACATTAAGGAAGCGATTTAAAAAAAGACTGTCGCACACAGCTGATGCCTGGCTGAGACTCATCTTATCTTTGTTTCTCTTGAAGTAAAACACAAACATCTCAAACAGGAAGCAGTGGTTTTTACAAAGCTCTTCTGTCCCACCTGGGTTAAAAGATCCAAACTAAATCAAGGATCCTCGTTTGAAAGCAGCACGGTTCACCACTCAGACTTTAGGAGACGGGCGGTGGGATTTGAGCCCGGAGTTAGAGATCATTATGTGGTCGCCACGAAGGGAATGTGACCACTAATCCACACCACTGAACCTAATAGCTCCTTCTGAGTTGTAGTAGTGTACAGTGAGCGGAGAGTGTTTCGGGCCTCACCTCGGCCACTGCGGCCCACGAAGCGAAGGTCGTTGAAGCGAGCGACTTGGTTCTTCATCACACCTGAGGCGTTCCGCAGCTCGGCGGAGTAGTTCTCATCATTGCCTGCCATTACTGTGACAACGGTCCCATCAGGTATGTCTCCCAGGGCAACCACCTGTAGGGGGAACAAAGGTCAAAGGGCAGAAATTCAGGGAATAATCAGGAGAACGTTTCAAGGGTGTACACAAATTTTACTCCCACGAGCTGTGACCCAGAATCTGTTAAATATGAACTCCATCTACACTGCACTGCATCTCCTCCTCTGTTTGTGGTTAAAGAAAATTAGAAAAATTATTATTGGAAAAAAAATTAATAAAGGAACTGCTTCAGTTTAAACGCCAAAAACAAGAGTGAAATCAAACCTCAGCTTCACTGGCAAAAGAATTCATCTAATGTGACAGACTTGTTTTACATCATACCATCTTCCTTCGCATCGTGTTGATGAATGGATTTAATTTCACTTCTCAAACGCAGTCTTTAAAACAAAAGCGGCGAGGCCCTGGTGTTATCATTTAGATTCCTGGATGCAGATAAAAGAGCATGAGTAGGCCTACAGAGCAGCAATAATTACAGAGCCGTAGTAATAAGAACGGTTAAATAACACATATATTTTCAAATGTGTCACATCTGATTTGGAGCCAGGGATACAGCTACAAATTTCCACTTTGGTGCGTCTTTGATCCATCCTTTAAATAATGTCTGTCGGGTAATTAATAGGGCCTTTCCTGTCAAATATCATAGGGGCAAAAATAATTGTCAAGGCTTCAAAAATGCCTCCAGAGGCCTTAAATGTATAAACAATTAATCTTTGCTGCATGTTGAAATATATGTTGCTCAGTCTTTGCTTTCCTGCTCATTAAACCTCAACATAATCACAATAATTTAGTATAATTATTAATACAGTGGATATAATAGACCACAGTGTGGTTGTTGCATATATGTAGCATGTTGTTATATTTTTAAAATATTTTTCAATATATGAAATAATTGCCTAAAACAGAAAACTGTAATTAATCACCATGGCAACAAAGCGTTGATAATTAACTGAGCCATAATTAGTATACTGCTTATTGGCATTAAATAAAATCCAGTTTGTCTGTTTACAAAATGTGAAAAGAAAACAACATGAACATGCGTTTCTTTCCTCCTTTTACATCTAGACACATTTAAGCAGACCTTTAATATTTTTCTGGCTCTTTAAACACCACGTTTTCCATTTTCTAATTAATTTTCTGAATAAAGTAAGAGCCTACATTTTTTTGTTGTTTGTAACAACAACACACAGCAGTATATTTTTCAGAATTTGTGATAAATCCAGGTGATGAAAAGTAAATAAAGACAGAGGGAAGAGGATAAACACAACACAAAACTCGGCATCCAACACTGTTAAATCCAGTTAAGCTGTATGAGAGAGTTTAAAAGGAAAAATCATGCATTCCCTGTTTACTAAAATATTTTTTGGCTTGGCTTGATTGATTTGTTTGTGTTACAGTAAAGACCGAAATCACATTGTGGTTTACCCTCCTTTTAATCCAGCAGCACCTCACTGAGCCGGGACTCACCTTGAAGGCGACAGGCAGCGTCTTGTTGCACCGCCAGTGGGAGGGCAGGACCGAGCACAGAAAGTTGGGGCTGTCGGTCCGGACCAGCTCGGCCGGGTGGTCCGCGATGATCTCGGCCATGCTGCGGTTTTCGTGGGGACGCAGTCTTGGCACCGCCGCCGCTGCGTCCGGCTGCCCGGCTGGGGAGCTCACATCGTTCATCTTCCCTGGGACCGGCTGGAGGCTATTGGACGGCGGACTGAACCTCCGACTGGCGCTGGGATCTACGGGAATTCGCATCACAACAGCGTTGATTATCAAAAAAGGCAGCAAACGCTCTCCAGCTCCTCTCTGCCTTCGCTTTTCTTTCTCTCTCACACACACTCAGGGAGAAACTCGGGAGTGTGCGCCGCTGCTCGCTGAACCTCAGCGCGCCTGCCAATGGAAAATGGGACTTGGTGAAGCGCACACCGCGTTTCAAAACCCTCTCCACTACAAACTTTAGTGGGCGCCTTCAAACGACATAAAATATACTTCTCCGGCAAAGAAAAACAACCCTTGAAAACTTGATGATGTTTTAAATGACAAGCTCTTTTTTCAAACTTCTCGAGGGAAGCGTCCATGCGCCATAACGCAGGCGTAGCTGCTCGTGTGTGGATATAAATAACATCAAATAAATGTCCGAGCGCGTAATGGCCTATACAATTACAAAAAAGCAGGTTTAAAACGGAACGACCCAGATGCTCAACAAAGTTTTTTGTCTGTCTTCCTTTAGTGAGAAGTCAAAGCGCTGCTCCAGGTGCGTCATTGAAGTCTTTGTGCCAAACTGAAAGGCTCTGTGAGAGCCCGCAGGCGATGTACACACACAAAAAGTTTTCAAAGTCAAAGGAAGAAGCTTTAACAATACTTAACAGAGCTATTTATAACCCCGCGACGCCTGCAAACTGTGAGTATTTTCCGTAAAGTCTCTCAGGTTTTCTTTATAGGGTTAAAAAGGTTGATGAAGTCGAAAAAAAAAATCATCGCCGGTGAGATGAAGGAGGCGGAAAATAGAATCCCGTTTTTGTAGCCGTAAATGTGGTTAGTGTTTGGAGGCCGGGGTTTCCCGTGCTCAGGCTTTTTGTGGTTTATATAGCTCGAGCGCCCAGCAATTACTGCGCTGATGCGACTCCAACACGTGGTGTCTGGAGTCAGATCCATTCCCTCTGCCATAATCTATCACGCCTATACAGACGGCCGGACAGTCTATACCTTCATGAAACACACTCGAGGCGACGTTTCACGCCTTTTCTCTCTGTCCTCACCCGCAGATAAAGACTTTCACACAGCCCCGCTGTACGTACCGACATGTTACCGCTCCCCTGGACCATCCGCGCGCTCCTGACTCCGGGGACGGTCATTTCCAGTCAGTTAACACGCATCGGTCCCGTCAATCAGTCCGTGTTGTGTTACCACTGTGTCCGGACAATGTGCGGTTCAGAATATGCGTTCAGAGAGCCGAGCCGAGGGTGAGAAGTGAGTTACACTCCATAAGGCAGGAGTGAGTGAGTCACCGGAGAGCGGTGAGTCAGGTAGAGGCGCAGGAGTAGAGTTTCACTCGGTCGCAGGGGAGAGCTGTTGTGCAGGTGTACAGGTATTCTGCTGTGCACGGGCTTTAATTTATGTTCATCCACTCATGTCCCCGTTTCTCGTAAAGCCCGGGCTCTACTGAGACAATTACTTATATTTCACAATCTGTTGAGACTCATACGACTTGTTAAAAAAAAAGTATATGGCTGCAATTTACAATTACATGTTAACTAAACATTAAAGCGCCAAGAGATGGGCCTCTGGAGGATTTCAACCGTGCGTAATTACGCACAAGTCAGTGCCTATTCATACACGTATTCTCAAAATGACAGTGATAGAATTAAAATGCTGCACATTTGAGGCACTTTTATGCAACTTTATGTTTCTACTCCAGAGGGAAATATGACACTGTACATTTATTTGACACCACTGGTTACTTATATATAAAAATATTTTATGCACAAAAAACATGATGAGCATAAAAATTATGATGAATTGTTTCAGAATAAACTACACAACAGAATATAAAGCAGTTCAAATGAGATGTTTCTGAACCAGCTTTTACAGGAAAATGACATTTACACATAAAAGCATCAGCAGTAATACTCCAATAACTTAATATATAAAAGTTCAACACTCACAGGAGTATTTTTCCTATTTTACGAACACTTAAGTATTTTTAATCATGTAATATTTTCAGGACTGGTACTTATTGGTGGTACTGGGACTTTTACTTAAATAAGTACCAAAACTTAAATAAAGGGTTTCATTCTACAACTGCAAAATTAATTCTACAAAAATATTTAACTTGCAAATTATGCATTTTCCAAAGCAAGTCAAAAACAAACAAACAAAAAAATAACACATGCTGATGAAATCTTATTTCAAAAATCACAAATGGCACCTTCACATCCCTACATAATTACAGCTTCCCACTGTGAGCAAAAAAATCAGCTCAAATAAAACAAATAAAATTAATTTTATGCTTTTATTTTAGTGTTGAGATGTGTTATATTTAAGAGTGTCTGCTGCTGTGAAGGCAGGAGGCCTGCTCTGCCTGCCCCTCCTGTGTCTACTGTAGAGGGCATCATCTACCCTCTGTGAGACTCCATATCTCAGCCGGCTCTCATCACCCACCCCACCCTCCGCCCTGATTACCCATCAGTCTCCCAATGACTCTTTTTTTTTTTTTTTTTTTTAAAGTGCCACATCACACAGCAGCATGTGTATTTGCCACTCTGTGTTCCTTTTCCGTTGCTCCCAAACAGGCTTTTATTGCAGAGAGTTTTTAAAGACAAAGGCCTTTGATACTACAGGCCTGTTTCAAAATAAAAGGGACCTCTGGGAGACACAGCTGTCAGGTTATTTGGGTCCTGTCAGAGCTTTTGCAGCTTGTTTTTATGCTGTAAAGCTGGATACAGTCTTATACATTTTATAATAAGGGTTCTGTGTTGAGAGAAAAAAAGCCTAAAGCCTGTAAGTAACTTGAAATAACTTGACTTCTTGTGTTTCATAAGTATGTACGTACGTGGGTGTGCACATGCATGAATGTCTGTTAGCATGTGTGTGTGTGTGTACGTGTGTGTGTGTGTGAGGATGTGGGAGGGATATATATAAAGTCTGAAAGCATTGACATGCATCTGGCACCTCGTCATGTGGACGGGGAGGGAGAGAGGAAAGAAAAAAAAAGAGTGATTGAGTTACACTTCCCCTCCGTGTGCCCCAAACACCAGAAATATGGTTCACATTGTCCAACATTCTCAAAGATCAACTAACAATTCACGGATGGATAAATGCGAATAGTAGTAATTAAATCTGTAATAGTGATAAACACGGCCTTGCAGAAACCGTGGAGCCGGTTATTCCAACAGAGTTAAGTTTCAGCTCCGATAATATCATTTTTTTCACCGCTGAATACATTTCGGGGTAATGTGGAAAACATCCTTAATGTTGTAGCGGAATTTAATTTAGGAAATGTTAGGGATGAAATAACCTCTGAGTCAATTTCATGCCATCAATTTAATCAACCTAATTATTTATAATGCATATGTGTTTTACGTTACTTTGGCTGGAATTTGAACTGGAGGTTTTTTTTGTATGGTTTATTCCAAAAAGACACTTTAACGTGTACACTATATGAATTTCACGTCCCAGTTTTATCAAAACAATCAACTCACACTCATTTTAAAGCCAAGTACTCAGTCTCAAATTTGGATTTTCTGCACCCTGTTATTGTCCCATCAGAGGCAGCAGCAGCAGGAAGAGCCTCTTGATTTTCCCAGCCTGATCCCAGGCCCCAAACGCCCCCCTGCCCCTCCACCCACCACCTCCACCCCGGTGTAGTCGTGACTTAAACCCTGACAAGCTCAACTCATCAAAGAGTGTTTGTCCCATCTGACTCCGCTTTGCCTCTCCGCTGTACGTCCAGCATCTGTCTTCCAGCTCCCTACAGGATACGGCCCGCATTCACACAGCAAGGCCTGCTGCTGCTGCTGTCTGGCTCTCTGTCACTCAGAGGTAGGGCGACCTCTGGGTTTGAAATCTGTCGTTTGAAGTCCCGGAGATGTGAGGGAGACACCAGAGAAGGCGTTAATGTGCCAGAATACGCTGTTCAATCAAAAAACACCACTTCTCCGCCCCACTGTCCTGAATCTAACCCAGCCAAAAAAATCAATTTCTGATTAAACTTCAGCTGTAACTTTCACGCTGTATTAGACTTTTTTGGATATTTGACCCATCTTGCTCAGTATTAACAAACCTAATATCATGTAGTAATGAATCTAGCATAAAGCTGCTCATTCAGCGCGGCTGCTGCTCGCCTGGTGCACAGCTGGATCGTCTCTCTCAGCTCTGGTATTATTCATCTACTGTGTTACACTGGCTCGGAGTCACTGCACAGTAGGAGAAGTCACTAACAGTGAAGAACCACAGTATACCACATTGAGCAGGATGTGCCTTTTATGATTTATGGTAATATTGTATTTCTGCCGCTCAGTTTCAATTATTTGTTTTCAATAAAAATCAAACTCAGCTGACACTCTCTGGCTAATTTTCCTGTCGAGATATCAAGCGCGTAATAAAAGTTTCTGTTCTCGTTCCCACTTGGAATGACAAAGACTGTGTGAACCGCTAATGTGTACGCGTGCACACACACGCCGTCTTTAATGTTGTCAGCAAACTAACCATACACATTCCCTCTCTTCTCTTGTCTTTTTGTCTGTCAACGTCTCTATATCTCTCCTGCTGTTTGACGAAAACACAAACAAACATGTCTATCATCTCTCCTCACTATTAACACCTCGTTTGGGAAGATGACTGGACAAACTGAGCAGATGCTGAAAAGTATATCAATAGTCGGTGCAACAGTTTAAGCAGGATACACGCGGCTCTATGGGGCCATGCACGTGCACGCAATGGTGCCCGCAGAAATTTGTCATGAGAGCGGCCAACAGGGGCTGCAGAAAATCTTGGGATGGCACACCGAGACCAAAAGCTATAACTGAATTTCAGGGATTCAATTATGCTGTTAAATGTTACAAAGCGATTCACAGAGTTTGTTTGCATTAACTTTTGAGTAGAAAACGACCGCATCACAAACTTAAATTCAAATGGTGCTGAACTAACACGGCCTTAATTGGTTAGGTTTCAGTCACCAAAAAAAAGGACCACCTAAAAAAACAAAATCAGTCTAAATGAACGCTATATTTATAATACTTTCACCACTTTATCTTTCTGACAGGGAAGTGAAGCCGTCACCAGCCTCAACTGCCAAAAACAGTAATTTTACTTTGCAGAACACAGGAGTTGCTGGTCTACTCCTGCCTTGATCGGTTAGTGTGTAAGCTTAAGCAGTGAAAATATTCCAAATATGGCATACACTTCAACTGATATTGATTATTTTAGGTGGCTAAAATATGTTTTCCTGCAGCCTCTGTCAATAGCAGTACGTTGTTTAGCTTCCATGCTAGTTTGGTTCAACAAAGTACATGAAACAAGCACAGCAGACATGTCAGAAAGGTCGGACCACTGTGTGTAACTATTTTTTTGAAAGTCAAATAAATTGCCAATTGCAAATTGAGTAGGCTACTGATGTTAGCGCGACATTACAGTTATTCGGTCTGTATGGGCTGATAAAAAATATGTTAACATGGAGAGTTACGGAATCGCATACTGATAAATATTACCAATTATCTAATGTGGATACACTAATACAGTTACAGTTAACATATTGAGCGCCACAACAATCCTGTTTTAATGTGTTTTGCGGCTGCATGTACACATGTTCGGTGATTCAGTATTCTTTAAAGAGGCTGGTTGTCCTTTTCCTTAAAAAGACAGCTTTAATTCGAAGAAGTACGTTGATCGGAAGGAACAAATCATTTACTGGAAACAAGTCTTCTCAAGTTTAGGGTGTTATCTAACCCCATCCTTAAAAGGTTGCATGACACAGCTGGGTTAGCGATGCATGCCTAAAAGAAAAGCCCATATTTCTGGTCAGATGGAGAAACACACATCATGAAAGACTTGGATATCAACAGGTTTTTGGATATGTGGCAATATTACAATGCGGGTCTTTTAAGGAGGAGGGAGGCGGTGTTAGATGGTCAAACAAGTCCGTCACTGGGGGTAAAGTTTGATAAAATCCTATTTTTGACGCAAAAAAGGAAAAATGGCGTAAGCTGTTCACTGGTCCATATTTTGACGTGATAAACGTCACATTAGGGCACATTTATCGGAGTATACATGGCTGCATGTAAACTGGAATAATAGTCGAATATCCATTTTTATTAGCCATGTAAACAACTTTGCAGGGATAGTCTTCTTGGGAATAAGGGGGAAAAACGGAATATTGTGTGCATGTAAACGCAGTCACTGCTGCAAGTTTAGGGGAGACTTGTGGGTACTTGGTTGGTTGGTTGGTTGGTGGTTTTCATCTGGACAGCTTGAGGTGAGAGTTCAAGGGACCCCTTTGAAAACTGCCATGCCAGTTTTTCCCTCGCCAAAATTTAGCCTAACTTTGGAGCCCTCTTCCCAATAAGCTAGCATGACTTTTGGTACCAATAGATGCTTTAGGTGGTCTAGTTTCAAAAGACACCACAATCGAGCTTAAAAATCGGCACGCGAAAGCCTCTTAAATAAAGTAATGTCAGCCTACAATTATTTTCTCCAAGTGGTGTAATGAATTGTATCAGGGTGGGCCATGGCCCCATCTGGTCCCCTTGGTGGGCGCCACTGCATGCACACCTATATATTTGACAATATATATGGTATATGACATAACTATATATAATAAAAACACAAGATAGCAATGCTCTTTCTCGCTCCTTATCCTTTTCACAAGCGCATACTCTCATCATTCAAGAGGAAAAGTACAGCCACTTAAGACTCAGGATAAAGGCTCCATTTCACAGTGGTGCATTTTTCAAGACACTTAATTATAGCTTTCTAGAGGAGGGCTGTGACGAGGCCCAGGCTTTTTCAGCTCTAACGGGATGTTTCCATGTTTGGCAGGCCACCAGCCAGCCGGCCTGCCAGCTAACCAATCAGCGAGCCCACCAGGCTAGGCAGCAGGGCAGCCAAAGACTCAGTCTACTAGCCAATCAACAAGGAGAGCAGAAACGAAGCCACAAAACTAGCCTGCCTGTCTGCTAGTTAGACTTGGGCTGGTAGCCGGCCAACCAGGCAGTCAATTAGTGAACCATGTTAGCCACCAGAAGAGGATGACGATGGGCAGAAATTTTACTCTGTGTGACCTCATCGACACAACCTCACCGACTCACATCCATGCACTGATCACAGCTAAGCCTTTAATGACTGTTTGTCACCGAGCACCGTGACATCACCGTGAACTGTTAGGACGAGGTCGGCACGTTTTGCGGTGTGTGTGTGTGTGTGCATGTTACTGAGCGACCGTTTTCACTGAGTGTGATCCAAGTTTTGAATTAGACTTGGAGTCGGCTGGAGTGGCTACAGAGTTTAATGTATTTATTTCTCGGTGAGAAAGTGCGATACAGACAGAGTTTGTCTGATATTTCACTCTGTTCTTGAAATGGCAGAGAGCAGCATGGAAAGAGATGGAGACATGGAGGGGGCGGCTGCTCACTGCTTGTGGCAGGAGGGTAGAGGAGGGAGGGAGGAGGGGTATAAAGACAATTTCCTCTCTGCTCTTATTGCTCTGACTGTCTGCCGCCTACCGCCTTCACGGAGGTCCCTAATTGAGATCACTTGTACTTAAAAATAGGAACAAAAAAGGAACTTCTGTGGGCTGGGAGATGGAGAGGAGAAAATAAAGCGGTAATATGTGACGAAGGCTGCCATTAAAGAGTCCCAATGATAGATCAGAGCGACTGGGGCACAGAGAGCTGAGAACTCTTTCCCTGTCTGCCAGCGAACCTTCAGATGTTGACGTGTCACACACCACCTGCTGTCACAGCCCTACAACAGTGCATGTGTAAGAGTGTATATGTAGGGTTTTCTGTGTGTGTGTGGTTCTTTGATGGGGTAGAGTGACAGTGCCCGGGGCTGAGGCCAGATATATGCCAAAAAGAGGGAGTTCAGTTTTTCCACTTATGTGAGTGTGTATGTTAGAGTTTGTCTTTACACTGACTACATTTACACACACTAATATTCCACTATAATTCCGAATACGTCAGCAGTCTGAATTTGATACAGGTCATGTAAACAGCATATTCCATTCGGATATTCTGAATTAGGCTTCACTCCAAATGTCGCATATTTCAATAAAGACACGTAGGATATGCCGGTATTATTCAGGTTTTAGTAGCATTTTTTGGACATTTATCCAGTGTATTTAGAATATATGTCTCAGTTGGAGTTTTTAGCGCAGTATGCAGTTTCTTGTACAACGATTCACGCGATATCCTACAAATTAGCGTGCCATGAATGACGTTACATACTTAGGTTAAGTTATGAACTTAAGGTAAAGTTATGGTTAGTGTGGTTAGGCAACATATGCTCATCCCATCTCATCAAATACCACCGCTTTGTCGGTGGATGTACACGTCAAAATATGACGCACTAGGTACCCTCCTAGATCTGTTTTGGACGTTCACAAACAAGCGTAATTGCGTGTCAATTTACGCTTCTGTCGTACATTGTGTCTTTTTAAAAATACACTTCTGTTTTCATAGGAAAGGTACAGCATCACTGTCTTTTCCAAAATAACCTCACAACATTGGTAAAACACGTCGTTTTTGGGGTTTGGGTTGAACTTAGGTTCAGGCAACAAAAGCATGTGGTTGGTTTGGCTTAAAATTCAAATAGGAACCAAACAGCGGGCTCCCGAATCAAAGTCTGGAGTTTGTTTGGTCTTTCTCAAAGGCAGTTTGTAACACCGTTAACAAGTGCATATCATATGGCTGCAAAGGGTGCCTCTCTGCGTCCGTTCCTGACGCCAACGTCCACTGACAAATCGGCGATATTTGACAACTTGGGCTGTTGCCCAATGCCTCTAAAACTGATGCGCGCAGTGCGTATCATATCACAGTGAAAGGTGCCTCTGTGCGTCGGTCTCTGATGCTGAATCACTGACAAAGCAGCGGTATTTGATGAGTTTGGAGTGACAACAAGCTGCGCTGGACTTAGGAAAAGAAACAAGGGTGGGCATCTTTAAGTTCAGACAAGTAAAGAAACTTTGGTCAGCTTTAGGTAAAAAAACGTGGTGATAACAAACCTCAAAATGACTCTAAGTTCACACGGCTTCAACAATGGTTCCTTTTTTACTTCCTTCAGTATTAAGATAAGATAAGATAAGATACACCTTTATTGATCCCATAATTGAGAAATTCCAGTGTTACAGCAGTCAAGGGGAAAGAGTCAGATTAAAGATTTCAAAATTTAAACTTAAAAACTTAAAACTTAATTTTTATTAGTCACATGATTGCAGCTGTGCTAAAAACACGAGTTATATGCACATTACTGGCTTACTGGTGCATTACTTTTCGCAAGAAAATGTACAAACAGTGCTCGAGAACAGTTTGTGTAAGTAGGGTTGGGTATCGGTGCTCAAAACCATTAAGGTATCGACTGAAATAAGCCAGTACAAAGTAGGATCAAACCTCCTCCAGTCAAACGATACCTGCGTTTGATCCTTTTTGTACCAGACCCAGAAAAAAATGACTATTGTATGGTTTTGCTGCAACCACCGCAAGTGTTCTTCGATTTAATGTGACGTGTGATTGGCCCATTACTTTAGCAGCTACAATCAGTCAATCATGTATCGGTCACATGAAGTCAGACAAGGTACAACTCCAGTGAAATTCAGCTGAGTCAGCTTCTTCATCTTGGGCATTGCAATTTACTCCCTTTCTGCCTCCTCTTACATTGTGGGATGCTGCTTTATAATTGTCCATGTGTCTGGACAGTTCTGGTAATCCATGGTTTCTGGTTGGGGAATGATTTAACTGTAGTTTTGGGTACAGTTGCTTCTGTTGTTTTACAAATTAAATCCACCACAGACTCAGTGATTTCATTGATGTCATCGGTGACGCGACGCATACAGTCTGTGGTGTGGTGAAGTCGAGAGCGGTGTGTTTGACGGAGTTGGCACTTCAGCGTGCCGAGATGCCACGAAAATATTTGAAAGCATGGCTATTCTACATGCCTGTGGTGTCTGGTGGTATTTTACGCAACTGAATGCTTCAATTTACATGATGGATGTCGAATGAAGTAGAAAAAAAGGTGTCACATGAAGTACTCCATTGACATATCTATCATTTAAAGGGTACTGGTATCGTAATTTTTTAAACGATACGACGCTGTGGGGGAAATAAAAACCACATTTATGGTTGGAAAGGAGAAACGCACCTACTTTTAAACATTGTCAAGGACTTGGATATCAACAGGGTTTTAGATATGCGCCAATTTCGCAACTCCGACCTTTACAAGAAGGTGATGAATGAATGAAAGAGAAAGGCTGTGTTTGCACGGTCCAACAAGTCTGCTGCTGGTGGAAAACTTTGAAAAATCCTATGTGAGGAAGGGACGCAAAATGGCTCCGGCCGTTCTACCCCACCATATTTTGAAGTGATAAACAACATGTTACAGTACGTTACTGAGATTACGCATGGCTGCCTGTAAACCGGAATATATGTGAAATGCTGATATTCATTTTCATTATTCATGTTAACAGCTCAGTAGGAATATTGGGCCTCATTCACAGTATATACACAGAAATCTGTGCTTTAAAAGTGCGTACGAATGTTTTACTCATGAATCCGGGATTCATCAATATTTTCTTATCTGAATTTGTCCGTACACTGCAAATAAATTTAGAAGTGCCCCAGACGATGATGATGATGAAGGCCAAGCTGTTTCAGAAAATATAAACACACCATATAACTAAATGCGTAACATTAAAACTGCATTCATTGAAAAAAGGTTTTAATAGACAACAGAACTTAAAAAACGCATTGGACAAATGTTGCCTTTTAAATGGGCCTAATTATGAAACGTCCCTTCAGTCTCATCAATTATTATCATAATTAAAATATTCAACTACAAACTAATCTACAACATGACCAAAGCATAAAAATAATTAGCAAGAGTAAAGAAATGTAGTTCGATACCTGTTATCAGTGAAACAGTTGGGTGGTAATTTATTTATTACTCAGTTTTTATGCACTAAAAACGTACAAACAAAAGGCCTATAAGTTGTATTCCATGCACTGCACTTTACCCACAAGACTGAAATCGAACATTTGTGATAGTAATGATTGCATCTATAAGACTATGGCAATCACAGTCTGAACAACAGCTATGATATATGCAGCAGAGGCCTGAGCATCACTTTCTGTGTAATGACTCTCTTGGCAAACACATTTCCATATATAGAGAAATGGAGGCGTGGCAGTGTGCTGATTGCTAATTGCTGACACGTGCCTGTCAATTAAGAAAGATTCTGATTACTAACATATGCATGTTGGTGAGAACAAATTTGGCTGGTGTGCGTGTGTCATGAATCTGATGATAGTTTTGCATGTGTACTTAATTTGTTTGCAAAGAACTTTCTAGGCATATATTAGTGAATGAGGCCCTCTGTCTTTTTCAGAATAAGGGCATAAAAGTGAACATTCTGTGCATATAAACACTGCTGCAACAAAAGATCTGTACAGTGATCAGGCCCACTCTATACAGCCATTGTGTCATTAGCTATGCTATTATTAGTCTTTCACTTTAATTCAGCCGTCCCACCAATCAAACCCTCCCTCAAGCTGCCTTTCCCAGACTCAGCCCCAGAGTGTCCCCAAGGCTTGCTGGTTTCCCCTTCAAAGCATCTATCACTCAATCAGGTCTGATCGTGCTATTAATCAAACAACGAGCCCCCCTCCTCGGAGACCAGTTTGAAGGATTGGCTTGAAGGAAACGCAGCGTATCCAGGAGTGGTACCGCACCACGGCTGGGAACAGGAACCCTGTAAAGAGCGTTTTTCTTGGACCGAGACCCTCTGTAGGTGCTAAAGACAATACAGACACTCGGGCTAGGCCAACATTCCACTTTACACTTTTCCCTTCCTCTGTGTATTTCACTGGTCTACTTCCCCTCTGCAAACTAGCCGGCTAGTATCAAAATATTTATAGTACATCTGCAAGACATGCTGTTCTCATGTATCCAGGACCGTTTAGCCTTGTGTTCATTATGCGAGGTAAAACTAATACCAGATTTATAGGGGGAGACTTCTCTCTGTTCTCCCCTGTCCGTGTAGTGCGATCGAGGATGATTTATGTGAGGCGAGGAGGCACAGGCGAGATAGATAGAGTGACTACACGGCGAGAGGCAAACACGCAGCGGCCCAGACAGGCACTCGCAGGGGGGCTATCAGCTATCACTCGCCCGTTTCCACTGCTCCTGTTTCGGGACTGGAGGAAGGCAGGACGGCGGCTGGAGACAGGGAGGGAGAGGAAGGAGACAGGAGGTAAGGATGTATATGAATGGAGGCAGGGTGGAGGGATGCCCAGGTGCACTGGGTCCAAATCGATATAAGGAGCTGTAGAGGAGGGCCAGATGGAGGGGGAAAAAAAGTCTGTCATGGATGCTCAATTGCACACAGACATAAACATAGCCGGTGTAAACCCACGTCTTGAAATGTACCATATGCATTTTTTGTCTCGGAGCGTTTAAACGCGTCAAATATACTATCTGTTTTGCTTGGCTATGATTGCAGACTGGGTATAATGAATATTACTGTGAGTCCATATCGAAAAGTTCTGGCACTGCTTTGCTGTTTCATTCCTAGGGGCCAATCAACGTCAAAACTGTCAGTCCAGTGTGTCCAGCGCTGAGACAACGGCCAATCAGATAAACAGGAAATGAAAAAACAGTACTGGGCAGGCACCGCGTGCAGCCGCAGCACTGGGCGTGCATCGAGCAACAGCACTCAACTTCCGAGGGTTTGGATCTCGCTCTCCTTTTCTTTTTTTTCTCCCAATCTCTTCCTGATCACGGTCCAGCTCGGAGCCGCTCCAAAAACACCGAGCATGAACTCTGCAACCTGGAGCCATACAGTACACACTAGATCAGATTCCAAACCATTCAGATGTCAAAATGGCCCCAGGAAGCCTTGGCTTGTGAAAATGTTGCAAGGCCTTTCATGTAACGCTGGATGCTCTGAGTGCTGAATGAGTTAACAAATTAATTTGAGAGTGTCACCGCTGATGCAGCACACTCAGAGATGGGCCTTTGCCGAAAACCTTAGCCTGTAATTACACTGAGCCTATTAAGCTACTGGTCAGAAGTGACTCACAACAAGGTGGGGGTGTGGAGGGGGGAGAAAAAGGAAGGGTGGATGGAGTTCACTTTCATAGCTTCCAGCCTGAGATGTCCTCAGACAAAATCAATTCCAGTCATCTTCGGAAAAGCGGGTGCAATGAAAGAAAACATCAGGGAAGTTGGGGGAAAACATGATTTCACAGAAGATAAATGACTATTGTGCGATCATGTGACCTATGACCCTCTATTTTCCACACACACTCAGAAGTTGCCGGTTATTCCAGGACAAGGCCCTTTCATGTCGCGTCTGCTCTGCCCCTCGCTGAGACTCAGATGACGCCAGCTTTATAGCGCCTAAATCGAGTCCTGAGTGGGGAGACTCCTCGACTGCTGGCTCCCACGGGGAACATCAATTACGTTGTGAAATGCTGTCCTTCAAACACAATCTATTCTGTGGGTGTTGCATTATAGCAAAGCTGAGAATTTGAGCGTCACACACATAAAAAATCCCTCTTTGGCAACAGGCTTGTTGGGATGTGGTCTCGGGCTGACAATTAAATTGTCCGCTCGGAATATGCTGTCACTCTGGAAGCGCGAGATTTACGGCGAATAATTTCGCGAGAACTGATCATCTTAAATATTTTAACTGGATTTAATGGCGTCATAGATCACTCTGATATGTTCTTGTGTCCTCCAGAGACTGAAAACTGTCCCCAGTAGTTGCAGAACTCATTTATAGACAATTAAAGAAGCCCTCAACAGTCCAACCTCCCCTCACTGAGCTATTACTGAGAAAAGTCTTCCACCAGAGTAGTTCAACTTTCCTGCAAAAGTGGCAAATATTTGACACTTTGTAAACCACAGAGCATTATCACATAGCTCTCTGAACCATCTTTCAGGCAAAACAAATCAGCTTCTGCCAGTAAAGAAAACCTTAAAATCATAATAAAGGTATACAGGGTGAAAGCTGTAAACATTAACCCCGTGTTTACATTGCGAGGGATTCTTTTTCATTAGTAATTGCCTCACACTGTGAGCCTGATGATTGGGTAATATTTATGATGGGCCCTCAGGGCCTGCTTCCCTCTCAGTCTCTCTTATGTCTATAAAATCTTTTACTCTTGGCTCAACTGTAGCACAGACAAGCTCCCATTAGAACCTGATTGTATATGTGCTTTTAAAGTGTGCCTCTATGGTGCCTTTAATGTGCGTAGGTCATGTGCTTGTGAGCGTATATGCATGTGTTGTGGGTGTGTGTGCACAGTATGTGTGTAGCAGTAAAGGGGCTGGCTCTGAGACTTTGGTTAACCGGACTATAATTTGGAGGCCCAGTGAAGACTCCCAGCAGCCTCTCACTGTTTGTTTACCAGAGAGACCGACTCTGCTGTTTCTGCTGCATCTGCAGGGTCCTGCAGGAAAAGGGCGTGTGTGTGTGTGTATCTGTCTGGCTGTGTGTGCATGAGTGTGTGTAGGTGTAATCATGTGTGTAATGCAGTATTCATGTGAAAGTGACATTTAGTAAAACACATAAAGATAAATTTGTCCGTGGGCACTTTAGAGACCATTTGGACAAAGCATTTCCTTAAAATAACATATTTCCTAATGTACTTCTGTTTTTAAGGAACCAATGTTTCCAATTACGCTAAAGAACATCCCTCATTTGTCTTTTTCCTCCTACACCTTTACGCTACAGTAAATCAAAGCTACAATACACCACCCTTTCTTTGCTGAAATGGTAGCTTTGTCATAAATAATAAAACAAAAAGAGCTCAACTTCACAGAAAAACACCCTCACATTAAAAAGTGTTTGTCAGCAAAAAATGACTGCTATTTTTGTTTGTGCCGAGAGTAATTCTCCCGAGACTAAACTGCGCGTTTTCTGTCCCAATTGGGCTTTTTTTTTCCACCAATCCTCCTCCCAAGCAGGAATAAAAAGAAAACAATGCAATTCAAAAGGCCGGAGCTCCCAGCCTGTCATTTAGCTGTAACTTTGAATTGCCTTTGCTCTGCGTGAGCTGTTTTCTTTCACACACACATACACACACAGAATTGTTGCAGCATCCTAAAATTCCATCACGAGAGAGGAAGAAAGACAGAGGAGGAGAGGCACTTTCAAAATATCACTCTAATAAAATATTCCTGCTCCTCTGGGATCCTCCTTTGCTCATTCAGCATCAGGAGAAGTGAAGTGGAAAACGCCTGTTATTGGTCTCCGTCCAAAAAGGAGAAGGAGAGAAAAGAGAGAGAGACCTATTTCCTTTGGGGAAAGACAGAAAATAGAATGAGCAGCGCAACAGTTGACGGAAAACTTTTAACTGCGACAACAAAATGAACTACAGACGACTGTAAGAGGGCAGCTGTCTGGGTGAGTGACAGGATTCAACTCCAGACTGAAAGCCCGCTCCGGCGAGGATCAGACGCCGCGTATGTATATAGACTTTGATCACGCGGAGCTGCTTGTCGGAGCGGTATGATTGGATTGAATATGTGTAAACTGGAACAGCTCTGGGATCAACATAAAACACAGCAGCTACAAGTTCTCAAAAGACGCCAGCCTCAGTCGCAGGAAGGGGCTTTGAAACAACCTGAAATGTAACGTAGGGGATTTTTGCAGTTTTGTAACATTGCTGTACAAGCAGAAAATTCTCAAAACTTTCCTGTTTTTTCACAGCGAGAGTCATGCAGGCTTCTGAATATCTGCAGCAAAGTTGTGGGACAGAAAACAGACAGATACACTTTATTTTAACCCCTTATTGAGCATTTATAAGCAGCATATCAACACTGAAGAGCACAGTGTATAACACACCATAATGTAGTTTTAAATGGACACTAGGACATTTTTAAATGTCTTTTAATGTGTTTGTCAACAACTCCTCAGTCTGACAACGCAATATAACACACTGTAATCATCTAAAATATATCTTTATAGCAAAAATCTATATCATCTTTATTAATAAAGTAAATATTTAGCCCAATCACTCTCTTTGTGTGGTGCTCAGACCCTGTCATACTCACATTATGACAACCTAACAAACTCAAGCCGCTGATGAAGATCATGAGATGCGAGTGAAAGCTCCGGAAGAAATCTGCGTGTGAACAGATAGCTTATGGATGCTTCATGGGAGGAGTTATAAATTACACTTAACACTTAATAAGCACTTAAAATGTCTTGATATCTGTGTACGACTCCACTATAGTGTGTTATAACTATCTATATACTGCTTATAAATGCTTTTATATCCTTCCTTCCCTCTCTGTCTCTCTTTACTTCTTTTCTTTCCTCTCCCCTTTCGTTCCTTCCATCTCTTTTATCCTTCTTTTAACTTCATTAACTTTCTCACTTCCTTTTTCTTTTCTTCTTCCCCTCTTTCCTTCTCTTTTTCTTTCTATCTTCCGTTCCTTCCTTCCCTGTTTCTTTCCTTTTTTCCTTCTATCCTCCTTCCCATTCTTTCCATCCTTCCTTTTCTTTCTTCCTTCCTTTACTTTCCTTCCTCCTTTCATCCATCCTCCCTTCCTTATTTCTGTCTTTCTTTCCATCTTTTTCTTTCTTTTTTCTCTATTTTCTTCCTTCCCTTTTCCTTTCCTTGCTTCCTTCTCTTTCTTTCTTTCTTTCCCTTTCTGTCCTTCCTTCCAGCCTTTATTCCTCATCTATCCTTCCTTACTTCCTTCTTCTTTCTTTCTCTTTTCTTCCCATGGTTCCTCCCTTCTTTCTTTTTTTCTCTATTTCCTTCCTTCCCTTTTCCTTTCCTTGCTTCCTTCATTCTTTCGTTCTTTCTTTCTTTCTTTCCCTTTCTGTCCTTCCTTCCAGCCTTTCCTCATCTTTCCTTCTTCCTTTCATCTATCCTTCCTTACTTCCTTCTTCTTCTTTCTTTCTCTTTTCTTCCCATGGTTCCTCCCCTTTCTTTCTTTCCTTCCCTTCCTTCCTTCCTTCATTCTCTTTCTTTCCTTTCAAATTTCGCCCATCCTTCTTTCCTTCCTCTATTTCTTTTGTTTCCTTCTTTCTTTCTATTTTCTTATTACCTTCATCCTTTCTTTTGCCTCCTTCCTTCCATCCTTTCTTTCTTTCTTACTTCCCCCTTCCTTCCTTTGCTGTCCTTCTTCTTTTCATCCATCTTTCCTTCTTTTTCTTTCTTTCCTGTCTCAACTTCCTCCCTTTTCTTTAAGTCTTTCTTTGTGTCTGTCCTTCTGTCTCTCTTTCTACCTTCCATATTTCTCTTTCTTTCTGTCTCTCTCTTTCTTTCTTTCCATCTTTCTCTCTTTCTCTCTGGAGGCCACTTTACAAATGAGAGCCACCTTTTTTTTCAGCTCCCCCTCTTCTCTCCTGAGACTTGTCAATATCAGCTACACACACTCTTCAAGGTTCAAAGACGAGCATCCCACTACACACACCTACACACACTCTCCTGGCCCCTTTTGTGTCTCTGGGGCATATTTAATTTCAGTGTCTGTGCACACATTTGATTATGTCTCCATGCACGTGTGTGTGTGTGTGTTTATGTGTGTGTGTGTGCCACAGGTGGTACAATGCCGGTGACTCTACTCTGATTATTGCGGTGACCAAAGCATCGCCACCCCGTCACATTTGTCATCGCCCTGTTCCTGAAAGCGTGGGTGGGAGGGGAAGGATGGAGGGAGGACATAAGGGGAAGGGAGGAAGGAAAGGGAAGAAGGCAGAAGAGGAGGGTAGATGATGGTAAATGGCCACCCCCGCGGTGCCATATGGGAGGTGGTTTGAAAGAGTCAGTCTTGAGTTGCTCTTACTGTACGCCTCACGAGTGCAAACCGATCCTTCCCTTTGTGTCATCTCTCGGTCTCACTTACTCTGTTTCTCCCTTTTTAACCTTTTTTTTTTCTCTCACTCTCTAATTTTCACACGTTTTACCCCTCGTTCTCACATGAAAGAATAAACATAGAGCCCTTCTCTCCTCACACACACACACACTCAGGACTCCACAGTTGTCAGACAGACCACCATAAAAGGCTTGCGTGGGCGTTGCCGAGTGGGTGGGCACTCTGATTTTCAGGTGTATTTGATCTGTTGTGTTCACACCTCGGCGCTGGCAGGGGGCCCACTGTGTGGGCAGGTAATTTGAGCAAATTAGGAGATGGGGCCTGTGTGTTATTAATGACACCCCACACCCTCCACTGCACGTTCACCTATTGTTCCCTCCTCTGCACACACCTTTCTTTTCTTCCGCTCCGAGTCCCCCGGTCCCATCTGCGCCTCCTGCTCAACACCCACCCTCAGCCCCTCTGAAGGCGCACTGTATGGAATGCACACACACACACACACACACACACACACACACACACATACATGGTGCACATGGGACGGGGGCGGCAGGAGGAGGGATTGGTTCCAGGTGCCAGTTTGAGTGAGAGCATTAATCAAGCAGACAGCTCTTCCTGTCACCTTAAGCGCTCACACACACACACCACTGTACATCTATACACTCTGTACAGTGCTCAGCTGGCACAGTAGTAACTACAAACCTCACTGTCATGACTCCGGAACATCGACACATACCAAACTCCCATTTAAAAACACGAAATTTCTCCACAAGTTTTTTATAAAAGCGTGCCGAGTGACAAACGATTGTGAGAAAGTGAGCGCTGATACCAACGTCTGAAGACACGTTGTAACAAGGTGTACTTATCCCCTCAGACAGCCCCACTGATGTGCTGCCAAGCTATTGATCACAGTCAGAGCTCGCTGTGACTCTTTGATGCTCCTTCACTCATCTTGTTTCACCTTTCTGCTCTCAAACTGAGCAGAATCTCCTTCTATGTTTACACTTACAGTACGTGTTACCTGACATAGGGTTGCTTAAAAAATACAGCTAACAACCCCGTGCTGCTCTTTTCATGACCTGCTGGTAAGTAGGTTTATATATTTGGGAGTTTGGCCTGAGTCAGAGGGGATACCGCATTCCTTTAAGATTAAACTAACAAGGGGAAAAACCTGCCCTTTTCTCCGGTGAGGGGCAGAACAGGTAAGGCCTTGTGTAGGTGCTGCGGCCGCGCTCTCACTCACGTCGTTACAGGCTGAACCCAAACATCCAGGAGGCTCGACACTCCATATTTCCCCCTTATAGAAACACGGAGCGCGGAAGCGAAGCCGCCTTTGCCGTTTCGCGTTGGGGGACGCTAAACAATGCTGTTCAGGTTTCCTGTGGTTTCGCTCTATCAGCTCTCCTTCAAGCCATCTCCTGACTTAAACAAAACATGGAAGGGAGAGAAGAGAGAACATGAAACAGGGAGCGCAGAGTCAAAGAGGTATATGAATCTGGGTTATAATACTGGTGTTCTGTTTCATTAGGGTGAACCGGTTCCAAGATAGACCAATTTTCAAAGTGTTAGGTAGTTACTTCCTCTCTCAGGGCTTATATCGGATAACGGTAATTCGCCCAGCATGATGCAATTGAAATGGATGAAGGGCTGCAGGATCTTGTTAAGTGTGAAAATAGCACAGCGCTGCATTAAAAGCCTCACTGGCTAACGCAATGGCATTAAGCTACCTGGTAATTATGGTGCGCTCAAAAACCATAGCTCTGCGTACTGTAGCATGAGTTTGCAGAGCTGTCCAAGGAACACACACCAATTTGGCACTGAGCTTAAGTAAACACGACAAAGATATTAGAGCAGTGATTTATGAGGAATAAAAGCCAGTCGTGTTAGCACAAACAGGCTTTATCGCTCCTGAGAGAAAATTGTTTTTGAGTCTATTATCAACACTTTAACGGGCAGAAACCTACAGTAAGCAGAGTCAATTGGCAGGTTGCCTTATCATAACAGTGTAATTAGCCCCCCAGCTACTGACTACGGGGATAAAAGACGGGATAATACACAGCGCCTTGTGAGTATTTACTCTGAACTCCCCGTTTGTTGTTGCAGTCTCCGTATTACAGGAGCGAAAGTGATCTCACTCCAGTGTTTCAATAACTCCTCGCTGCTTCGTTTGGACGCAGGAGAGGCAGATATTGTTCAGTTGTTCTGGACGAGGCAGCAAAGAGCAGCAGTTGACACTACAGTCATGGTTCTCTCTTGTTTTCCAGAAAAAGGACTGCACTCATTTTCACTGATTTCACATCTAATGTTTCAGATATAATGGAGCTGAAATGTGACCATGGAAATACCTTTACAAATTAAAAGAAAAACACGACTCAACTTTAACATCAACAGAGGGAGAGACGTATTTCAGGCCATTCAAATCACAGGTTGCTCCCATGACACTCTCATTTAGACCTTAATAAGCGCCCATTTAGGGCCATAATCAACCCACCATTCACTGTTATACCAGTGCAAACACAGACCAATTAATCTATCTTTGATTAAACATTAACACTCTGCACCTCCTTGATTACCCTCAGGAATTATGGAGACTAATGTGAACCTCCAGTGCTAATAAGTCCTAATAGCCGGTGCAGCACGCAAACACACACAGCACCATTTTACTCCATCAATATGACCCTGCCGGGATTAAATAACATGTTTGCCTCAGAGGCACAATTAAGCATCGCTAAATAGAGTTCCTTTGAGCGCTGAGTTAAAGGAAGAGTCTTCTCTGCACAGTAGCAGCCAGTGAAGCGCTCAGATTTTTCCCCCTGGCTTTTTCAAATTACCTATTGATGAGTGGGCTTCACGTCTCTCCCTGGCTGCGGGGGGAGGAGGGAGGGATGTCTGGTTCACTTTTAAGATGTCTCCAAGAAGCAGGCCTGTGGTTAGATCTAAGGCAACACTTATGCAACAGAAGCTGCCTTTCTCAAATACATATACGGTTTCCCTGCAAATTATCTGAGATTTTCTTTGGGGAAAGTTTTCCGCCCGGAGTCTTCAGATATTTACCCACATCGCCCCGCTGTTCTTTTGATCGTGTTGATTTGGGTCCGTCTGTGTAAGCACTTTTTTTTTTCTCCCCCTCTCTACTGCGACTGCACAACCCTACTGAACGATAATTGCTCCCATGACTTAATTGTCTATATGTAATTAAGTTTGTAATAGAGAAAATAGGCACTTAAATGTTCCCCAGAGAGGCATGGTGGTTGAGTGGGTGCCACACATGTTGAAGATTATTCTGCCCTCCTCATCTGATCTGCCAGTCTGAGGAGTTATAAAAAAAATGTATTTGGGGCAATTAAGTGAAAATTGCTTGATGTAAATGCCAAGACAAAATTTTAATGAGCCCCCTTTTCTCAATTTGGAATATTCGCCCGCTCCCTCAAGTCGGCTCCATTTATCGCTGGGAATGTACACTCAGACCTAAATTAAAATTGTCCTTAAATACAAATCTACGGACGGGGATGGAGTAATGTGGCTTTCTGAGTAACAAAACATATTTCGTAACTTGTGTTCTCATAAAACTGGCTGACGCCGGACAAAGTGATCCACTGGAGCAGGAAGAAAATATATAAAATCAACAACTTGAGCTCGGTTGTATCATTCTTTTGTCCACCAAATGGATTCAAGTTGTGAGGAAGAAACAATTGATTCTTATACTTCAAAATCAAGACTGACAGAAATAAATACATGTTTTAAAATCTAAACTCTATATAGTAAATCTGACATCAAATTTCACCTTATTCCAGTTAAATGAATCCTCAAAATCAAACTCAACTCAGATGCTTTTTGTGTCTGTAACCAAAACAAAAATATTCACACCGCCAATCTTAATTTCTGCCAGTTCTGATTCACTACATGTATTTATTTAAAATCATAAATACAACAGAAAGCACTGGTGGTCTTGCAAAATCACATTACGCTGTCAGGGGGGCTTTTTGTGGTCGCACTGACAGATTTACTGCCCAGATGTTCATAAACAGGGGCGACATCAATGAGCCGCAGCACAATATCAATCAGCAATACTCTATATGAGAGAACTGATCAGTGATTATCTCTCCTCTGAGTCTCCACCTGAACATCTGTACACATCTGCTCCTCTCTGCCTCCACTGCAGCGTGCTTCCAATTTCCTGCAGCACTGCTCCTCTCCTCTCGCTCTCCTGCGCTCCGACCCCAGAGACACACCAAGGGGTCAGGGGTTAACGTGGTAATAGGTGGTGGTGATTGGTAGAAGACGCTCACTCTCTCCCGGCTTTCAGAGCGTATTAGGAGCCACCCCTGCTTCTGTGTGGAGCGGGAGCCCCAGAACAGCTGTGTCTGACCACGGAGCGACTTCTTAAAAACATCTTTTAAACATTTGATTTGGACGGAGGAGCGGAGGCTATGGACCGGAGCGGAGGAGAGGAGGGGGAGAGGGAGAGGGAGAGGGAGGGCTATTAAACTGTCTATTCCTTGTGTCGCACAGGAATGGAAATGTTTGTTTAAATTTGAAAATTCATCTGGTAAACCCTAAAACATCATTTATTTTGCTGATTAAATTAGATTGTGTAGAGAGGCTGTCACAATAGAAGACAGCAAACCCAAAACAGAGGCCGCAAACTGCAGCGTGCGAGCTGGCCTTCACAGGTAATTGAAAATCATAAAGTTGACACTGCTACTGTTCACAGGTCTTGAACTTTTGTGGTCCTATTTCCTGTCGATCCACTTCAGGATCCAAGCAGGATCTTGACTACAGGACTGGACGAACATGAAACAGATTAAAATAGAGAATACATTAAATTGAAAAGGTGCAATTCTTTGAAACATTATTATTTATCTGAAGAAAGCACAAATCAGGAGTTTAGTACAGAAAATAAACCCTTTATGTTTTTCGTAATTTGAGGAGAAGTGATGAATCAGATTGTTGTAAGCTCAAATGAATTATTCCAGCACTTAAATTACAAATTCATATCACAAAAGTTGACATGGAGTGACTCCTTGTTCAAAGTGGATTTATGTCTGTCGATGAAGTGCTCCCTGCAGGCTGCAGAACTCTACACTGATTAATTAATGACAGCAGCACCACTGAACAATTTCAGGAAGCGATTACAGACCTTTCTTGGCAAACTAATCAATACTTCTTCCCTCTGCACACAACAGAGACACCCAGCACACACACAATCCAGTAATCCCCACATCTTGTTTCAATGCTCCACTGTAAACTCTCTTGTGCAGCGTCTGTTTACGTTTGTCAAAAATATCACCCATGCTTTTTGTTTTTGGTTCCGCAAAGGCATCGCTTTGTAAATCTAAGGGTATGTTGCACAAACATGTCATCTTCCTCTTTGAGAAATATTTATAAACATCACATAGAGTAAATACTGGAATCTCTAAATGCAGAGAGGTTTTCGGGGTTGTTGTTTTTTTTTTTGTATTTGCGCACCACAAAAAGCCTTGATGATAGTTGGGTCTTTCTTCCACCGCAAAAGCTTGGACCTTGATAGCAGGGTCCTCAATGACCTCAGCTGATCCCCCCTCCCCAACTCTTCTGGACCCAAATCCTTCAATCAGATCCAAGATCCTTACCCCCTTTACCCAAACCCCTTAATGCCTCTACCCAAACCTCAACACCTGACCCCAAGTCCTCCCCGTGACCCGAGCCCCTACAACCCAACTCCAGACACAACAGCGAGCGGCGGCGCAGTACTCACCCCAGAAGAAGTTTTGTTGACATGGTGTCACTGTGCTGAAAAGGCTGTTAGATGCCATAGCTGCCTCTGGTTGCAGCAAGCCCCACTTTTGTTCCTCTGTGGTTTCCGTGACCCTTGACACGTCCTAAACCAAGAGCACGCAGCGTGTCATGAAGAAAAAAAAATGGAAAAGCCATCCACAAGACATGCTTTTACGTATCAACTATTTGGATGACCACAAGTAACAACCAGGTCTGGGTTTATGGAGCCCAAAAAAAAAAAGAAAAAAAAAAAAAAAAAAAAAANGATGACCACAAGTAACAACCAGGTCTGGGTTTATGGAGCCCAAAAAAAAAAAAAAAAAAAAAAAAAAAAAAAAAAAAAAAAGAAATTGCAGAGGCAAATATCGCCTTTGCGGATAGATCAGATGGTGTCGGACTTGCTTGCTTGGCGAGTGTGGTTGGAACGTACTTACTCGCTTAGCGCCGTCCTTGTGACTGGTGCTGGCCCGCGACGATTAACCATTTACACTCCAGGTCGCCCTCAAACACCAACCCCGAGCCGCACGTCTGTGGTTCTGTGGTTGTTTGGGAGGCGAGCAGAGCCCTCACACAACCCAAAAGGCACCAGCTTTAAAACTCGTCTCTTTCCTGCCCTCCATGTGCCGTCACTGGAGAGCCTGGGTCACATGCCCTCTGACGTCATCACGGCACAGCAGTCGAGTGGGACAGCCTACCGTTGTGGCTTTCTTCCCTCTCCTCTCCTCTCCTCTTCTCTCCTCGGGACTTTTTTCTCTCCTCTCTGGCTCCCCTCCTTCTCTCTTACGCGTGGTTCGGCGGCGTTTCCAGGCTCTCTGGGGGATCGGGGTCTGACGCTCCCATGAGTCAGGAGGCTTCAGTGGGGGCAGCTTGTTCAACCGCCCATGCCTCCTCAGCATATGGGGAACAGCGCTCTCTCTGCTTTGCTCTCCCTTCACTCTTTCATCCCCCTCCCTCTCTCCTTCTCTCTGACTCTGCTGCTCCTTCCCTCAACTCCTTTAACAGGCTGCTGTGCTGCTCCTGTCTGCCTCTGAGCAGGGAGAGCTGAGCTTGGTAAGATTTGAGGGTGTGAGTGAGGAGCGAATGGCTGGCTGGCGGTGTGTGACTGGGTGTGTGTGTTTGTCTGTGTATGCATGTGCAGCAGAGAGAATGGGGGAAGAGAGAGACAGAGAGGCTGGGTGAGAGTGTGTGTGAGGAGAAAGCGTAGGTGGTGTGAAACTGCTTATTTACAGAGGACTGTGTGTGTGTGTGTGTGTGAGAGCTGCTTCAGTGTCACTTTTGCAGCCTGAATTTTGAACCTTTTTTTTTCTCCTCCCGTTTCACTAAATGTTGCTGTGTCACAGACAGTCGTCATGTTATTGTGTCATTGCTGTAATAACTGTGTGTGAATGTACGCATGCAAGCCTGGACTGACCTTTAAAGCTACAAATAAAAACCGGCACACGTGTTATGTGCCACGGGTTTCAGAATATGCCTCTCTGATGGAGGTGAACAAAATTATGTTTTTTGTTCACAGCCAGGGTATGAAGTTAGTACCAAATATGCAAGTGGCTGGTAACTAATATGACAATAACTTCTTGTCATATTTGCTGAATATGTCACTACATGAGGCAGATAGTCTGTGAAAAAAGTCATGTTGTACCTCCATGTAGTGCTGCTAATGGCATTTGCTTAAATTTATTACGGCTGCTAGGAAACAACTACTCAGAGCCTCAAAAGCTGGGCATGCACTGTATGATTTGACCCTGTTTTAGAGATGTTGTAGTTTAATTCTAACTCCGACTGTACGACTTAATCGTCTGTGATGTAAAGGCAAAGCTTACGATTTATGTGCTTACACTGTGCAGTCTGATTTACAAGCCACAGCCTGAGAGCTCACACGTTATGTGTAAAATAGACAATAAAATGGCCTGTCAGCCTCTTGCGGACCATTCTGGCTACTGATGATTGTCAATTGAAAGATTGTTGTTTGAAAGATCTGGGGCTGCAGGCCGGTAGAAGTTTGTTTGCTAGCGAAGGCACTGTTCACAGTAATGTAGAGACAGACCTCCCAAAAACTGCTTGAAAGTCAGTCTCCAACTTTTGATTCCCCTTCTCTCCCTCTCTCACACACATGCACAAAGATACACAAGTAAGCAAGTGCGCAGCACCAACATACTAGCTGCGTATACACTGTACGATTGATTGAGTAAGAAAAAGAGCACTGACCTTGGGAAATCAATTCATGCCTCTGCTTTAACTGTGAGAGAGCCTGACGACTGCCGACCAAGATGTCCAAAATCCATCCGAATGTCTGACGGTTTGTTCGGAGCAAGCGGCAACCTCCGGGGCTGAAAATGAAAACAACATGTCAAAACTGCAGTTCCTATAATGGCCACTTGAGGCTGGCTCCAGAAGACAGTCAATCCCCACAGACCCCCATGTTAAAATGACCAACTTTACAGCAGAAATAAACATGCTTACTGCCTGGTGCAAAAACAGTTTTGGTTTCTGTGTACAGGGGAGTGAATTTTTATGTAACTCATCCGTGAACATTTTATTAAGGCTTGAAGTTGTGAACAAACAAGCGCGGGCTGCACTGAGTGACAGGCTGTCTGCCGATAGTGTCCTCAGGTTCTCAGTCAAGTCCACCCCTCGCCTCTCGTCCAAACATGGTCACTTCTGGCCCCCAAAAAATACAAGATGGTAACAGCTAAGATGCTGAACTTGAGGCTTCAAAACAGGAGTCCACAAACAAATGGGTGACGTCAAAGTAGCTACAGCCATTATTTTATAGTCTGTGGTCGAGTGCAGTTGATGGGGCCATGATTGGTGCTGGCTCCTCCCTGTACACTGCACAATAATGATGCCAAATGAATTTGAAATTCTGTTCAACTCTAAACTCTAAAATGAGTCATGTGGCTGAGTCAGATCAGAAATGGGCTCATTCATTCAATCAAACAAGGCATCGCTGATCAAATATGAATCAAGACTGCACTGCCTATTTCCCAAATGTTTTCAGACATATTTTAGTGTACTGTTTAGCTGTAAAGTGAGACACTTTGTGTTGTCTTTGCTCGACTGTTTCCAACATGGCGGCCTGGTCACAAACTGTCTTATTTTACAGCTAAACATTACACTAAAATATGCTTTTGAAAATATTTGAGGCGAGAAACAGGCAATGCAGTAACAGAATCTTGATTTATTTTTGATCAGCGCTGCCTAGTTTGACAGTTTGACCGCAGCTCACCAGGGGTGATTGATAGCTGCGTGAGAGACTCCTCGGCTCTGATTGGTTGTTCTGTTCACGTGAGGTGGATTCTTTCAAATGCTATAAGAAGCACAGATTATGTGTCTCGTGCTGCTGTGTCGACAAAAAGTTATTTCTATAAAAGTTACCAACTGCAGGTTTAATTGAATCTCATAGAAGCGACAGACGGGGGTGGTTCCTGTAAGACGCCGTAAATCATGTCCACCTGTCTCCTCTGTGAACGAGATGCCTTCTCACAGTCTCGCTAACACTGGGAGACACACACACGATAACACAAACGCCCTGCAAGAATGGCCTGCCAACATGTAGTGCAGCGCAGGCAGCTCATGACAATCAACAGTGAATCATCACACTCCTCACACACACACACACAGATTCCCACACATGCAGCACACACCCTCGCACGTCACAGCTCGTCTTTGATCAGCGCTCATAGGTGTTTGTTTCAACAGATCAAAAACACAGACGGGGTGTTAGTACAGCGGTGGAGGAATGTGTGGAATGACGCTGGGAGTTCAGTCAGGTTCGAAAGTGTTTGAGTGTATCAGTCATCGTGTCACTGGCCGGAGGGCACGTATGACTAAGCAGAAAAGAGAAGAGCAGTGCCTCGGGCGCTTCTCTTATGATTTGTTATTGCCAATGGAAACTACCTTTTAAACTGCCATTTGCATAAATCTATCGCTAGCGCTTAATCACAGCCAGTGATTTAAAGGGCCGCTCCAGACACATTAAAAAGAGGCACGTTTGATGTGCCATGGGTTTCGAGATATCCCGCTCTGATGTTTGAGCAGGTGAAAAAAAATTAGTTTCTGTTGCTCATAGCCAGAGAACAAAACTGGCACCATCCAGCAGCTGAATATGCAGGTGGCTGGTAGATTTGCTGCAAAAACCCCCAAAAACAATGGTAATCTATTGAATGGCTGGTAAATTTGAACATACAGCGGCCATTTGGCAGGTGGATAAATAATTTACAGCATGTCTTCAGGTATCAGACACTAAAATTTAATACTTTAAAGACCTTTTTAAGACTGATTTTTGGACAAATTATTTTTCTTATTCAAGCATTGCAGGTAAGTATAAAGGTAGGTCGTAAAAAATGTGTGGTCCTGTGTAGAGGTAGGTTTTATGCAGGAACATGGTTATTAAAGTGATTTAAGTTTATCTACATTTTGCCAACAGGTAAGTGCAAGACATATCGACTTTCACATGAAAGAGTTTGACTCATTTTGACAAAATAAATAAAAAGAATGGATAAATGAAATTAGATCAAATGTCTGTGACAATTAAGACCTCACAAATTCAGATTCAAGACTATTTAATGACCTTTAAGGCCTGATATTTATGAAAGTGAATTTGAGACATTCTAAGACTTTCAAAGGACTGGCAGACACCCTGCTCAAAGCATTGAAAATTACTGCATTTTATTCTTTTTTTAAATCTACAACATGTCTTTTGGACAACACACAGTCCTCACTGTGAACAGTTTTCACTAAAACTACTCTCTACCTTAGAAATAGTCCAAATTAAAAGTTTTGCTGATGGATTTTTAAATGTATTTCTTTCACAAAGAAACTTACTTTTGCCTCTTTTGCATTGAGGTGGCCACAGAAATCTCACAGAAACATCTCAAACTTTTTGCAAGACTACACACAACAAAAGGTAAGAGATGAAATGTGTTTTTTTGTGATTGGTTTGAACTATTAAAGGGTCAACTATTAGCC
Source organism: Epinephelus moara (assembly GCF_006386435.1). Classification (NCBI taxonomy): domain Eukaryota; kingdom Metazoa; phylum Chordata; class Actinopteri; order Perciformes; family Serranidae; genus Epinephelus; species Epinephelus moara. The sequence continues at coordinate 37,446,568 of NC_065517.1, forward strand.
AATGAAACAGGCAGAGTAATGACACTGTTGAGGACAAAAATTTTGAATTCCTAAAAGTTATACTTGAACATCTAACGCAGGGCCAGCTCTAGACTTTTGGGGGGATTTGGTTTGGGGGTTCCCCTCATTGTAACATTTTGCTATCTCACATGTGACTGAGGCTATTTGTGCAATGTAATAATGTACAATCAAGCATGTAAAGATTACAGTGAGACCTATTAGAAGAACCACTATGTTTTAACAGACTACAGCGAAGACATTGTACTGACCCCTAACCCTCTGAATTTTCTTTTTTTAACACCAGATCATGGGAGTGCTTGTTACAGACAACACAGTAGATTCAGAAGATTATTTATTTAGCCTACCTAAAATATCCTTTTTTGCTCGTCTCTGAGTTTATTGTTTTGTCACTGTTTGTCTGCAAAAATGGAATGAAATGTTATCAGTTTTTGTTCAGGAAGTTCAAAATTTTGTTTCATTATTGTCTCCTGGTAATAATAATAATACATTTTTTTATTTATATATATCAGGGTGCCCAAAGCTACTGCTTGAATCACTTAATGGGCAGGGAGGACTCTGATCTCAAGTATCTGAAAATGTAGTATGAGACAATACCATACGATACGATGCAATGTGATACAATACAATATGGCACGATACGATACGATACAATACAATACTACTTAAACTACTTAAATGTCCCCTTTGGGTTCAGCGTCCCTGCACTCAACACTGCATTTATTATTATTCATTCTACATTTTAAGTCTTTATATATTTACTGTTCATACAGCCAAGAGCCGTTAGTAATAACCTTAAAATAAACCAAAACAACAACAATAAAACTAATCTTTAAAAAAAAGACTGCACACCTTTAAAAACGTCAACAAGTACGGTTACAGTAATTCTAATACTAATATTTACAATGTTTTATCAGTAAGCACTTTGTTTAAGTTCATCACAGCCCTGAGATAACATTTAAAATCAATCTACATCAATGATGATATTGATTTTATTGCATTAAATCTGAGTGAGGCCAATCTGGACTCATATTTGCACACTTAGGCAATCTGGGGAAATGTGATCTAAATATATATAATAAGAGCATCTGAGTAATTGAGTTAAAACAAAAGAAATCATTATTTAGCAATGATGACCTTATTTATTTCAAATCTTCACGACCTTAATATAGAGTCAGAAAAAAGTGAGTAAAAAAGTCAAACCTGAAATACAAACAATCCCCCAGATTCCACAGCACAACAGCATTTCCACAAGTCTTCGCCACCTACCTTATTTTTGTGCAGTGAAACATTTTCCTTGGCCTGCTGCTTTGTAAATATTTGCTGTCTAAAACAAGAACATGCTTCTTGAGTTGCAGCGCATGTTACAGAATCCTTAGGGAAGGCCTATTCAGACGCTGCACACACACACAGTGGATATCACAGTACTTATTTCCATTCGCAGATTTAATCGATCATGTCACCCGTGCAGTTTACCTTGATGCTAAATATAATGTTCAACAACAGTCTTTCTTAATAATTGTTTGACTATATGTTTTGGATCAGCAGTGCAATAGCAGAGGCTGTACACGAGGATTAGTTTGGTACATGATACTTTAAGAATAATACTTCAGGCCATGTATAAACATTTTTAAAGTTATTGCGAGTGGATGCTTTGCTGTCAGAAGCATTAAACTTTAAAACGGAGTGCAGCACCGCTGTGAGCTCCGCTGAGCCACAGTAAATTACACACAGTTTGATGGGAATATAATTTGCACATCGTGATTGAATCTGAAATACTGAATGAAAAATAAAGCATAAACCCAACTCATATGGCAGGAAACACAACTTCTTGGGTGGCACGGCATGTGATAAACAACCTTGATGAAAATCTGAACTATGATGATGCTGTCGTCTCAGATATCTCTAAATGAATTCTTTACGAACTGTAAGGGTTGAGACTGTAGGGAAGGGATGATGTGTTCCCGTGATACAGTAACAAAGTTTAGTCAAAGTCGGCCAAATATTATTTTACTTGCCCAACTATCGGTCAGGTCAGTGGTTCACCCACCTTTGGAAAACCACAACAAACCGTTTCCATTGCTGAAACCTTGACCACAACCTCTGCTCGTGTCTATAAGCAAGTCTGACGGTTTAACTCAACTCACCCTCGATGTAATCCAGAAAACATGCAAATTAAAGGTTTTGATTTTGTTTTCAGAAGTATAATGTTTTTGGGATATTTGACATATAAATAGTTTGGTTAAAAAAGGTATTTACTGAATTTATTCTGGCCTGATTGGAGGGATCTTTGCAATTATATTGTTAGAGGAGCCAATGATATGGAGTTCATGTGAAACAGAGTGTTTTAATGGATTTCACATATCAAATCATCCTGTATATGTGTTTTATATAAGCAATGAAGGGAGTTGTATACAACCAGCAGTCGCCAGAGGAAAATGTTGGCACTGTACTTTTCTGTAAACTATAGATACGTTTCATTTCATGTCAATAATTCCAAAGTGACAAAAGTACATGAGCTGACTTTGTCACTATAAAGTGGAGGGGACGGTGGATGGCGTAACACACAGGCGAGACGCCTGCCAACCTACAGACCACTGTTCAAGACCAACAAACAACAAACCTGGATGTTTATTTTAGTCACCAAATGTAGTTTTTTTTAGCAACCTGTCACTATGTTTCCAGCTGGGATAGTGCCATTAAAAGCAGTTGTTTTGTGACTGAGTCATTACTGCATTTTCTGCCAGAATAGTGCCATGAAAAGCTGTTTTTTTTTACCAAGTCATTGCTGCATTTTCTGCCAGGATAGTGATACAAACAGTGGTTGTATTTGACAGACCCATCACTGCATTTCAGATGTTGTAGTGCCACAAAGAGAAGTTGTTTTTTACCTTGCCATTGCAACGTTTCCTAAAAAGGGATTGTTCTTTGCCGAGCCATAGCTGTGTTTTCTCACGTTGTTGTACCATGAAAAACAGTTGTTTTTTTTACCAATCAATTGCAACGTTTCCTGTCAGGATAGTGCCGTGAAAAGCACTTGGTTTTTCATGAGACATTGCTGCATATTCAGCTGGGACAGCGCTACAAAAAGTGGTTGTGTCTTTTACAGAGGCATTGCTGCTTTTCCTGCTTGGATATTGCCATGATAAGCAGTTGTTCATTACAGACCCATCGCTTCATTTTCGGATGTTGTAGTGCTACTATAGGTTTGTTTTTTTTAACCTTGCTTTTGCAACGTTTCCTGTTAGTATAGTGCCATGAAAAGTGGTCGGTTTTTTACCAAGCCCTTGCTGCATTTTCGGCAAGGATAGTGCCCTGAAAAGCAGTTATATTTTTACAGACCCAATGCTGCATTTTATGACGTTATAGTGCCATAAAAAACTGTTGTTTTTTTTACTTCTCCATTGCAACATTTTCTTTTGGGATAATGCCATGATAAGCAGTTGGTCTTTCCTGAGACATCGCTGCATATTCAGCTGAGACAGTGCCATGAAAAGCGATTATTTTTTACTAAGACATCGATGTGTTTTCTGTCGGGACTGTGCCACAAAAAGCGAATGGTTTATACACAGCCATCGCTAACTTTTCAGTCAGGATAGTGCCAGGATGGTTGCTGTTTTTCCTGCCTGGATAGTTGCCATGATGTTTAAAGTGCCATCACAGCATTTTCTGCCCAGATTGTGCCAACAAAATTGGTTAACTTATGCCAAGACATGATGCTTTTCTAACCATAACCAAGTGTTTTTATGCATAAATGCCACGTTAACTACGGCCTTGTTGAAACGTAAAGAAATGTAACGTTTCAATGTATCCGTGACATAAAAAAACACATACAAATGTTACCAATCTGTGGTTTGCAGAAACGTAAAATCCCAACATTTATTCTGGCGATCACGTCGATACAACATCCTGCCAGCTTGTCTTCATTTTGCTGTACAGACAATTTTATAATATATGTACTCCTTGCTGTCAAAAAAAGCTTTTATGTGAAGGTAATAATGTTAAAGTCTGGAATATGATGTGGAATATAATATTTCATTCATTACTGCTTCTCCACTGGTGGCCGTATACTACACTTGCTATACTTGTGTGTGTGTGTGTGTGTGTGTGTGTGTGTGTGTGTGTGTGTGGAGCTGAAGAGCCTGGCCATACTCTGAGCTCTGGCCAAGGTCTGCCCTGAGGACTGTGGTCGATGGCCCACCCTGCCAGACACTCTCTCTCTCCTACCACTCAGGACCACACACCTTCAAATGGACTCAACTTTGTTATCACAAGCTCTCACAGAAACATAATAGAGGTATCATGTGTTGGAACATGCTTAAAATTACACATGCTATTAACACAGTGTATGTGTCTGTGTGTGTGTGTGTGTGTGTGTGTGTGTCATGCAGTGCTGCTACTTTCCTCGCTTTGTCACAGCAGATGAACTTCGCAGTGGACTGTTTTCATAGAGAATTATTTCTTGCAACAGAGTATTTCTGGAAAAATATTGGGGGATAATGATACCTAAGATGAGTTAAAATTAACTCAGACGGAGGCTGTGAGGCTGTCTGTATTCGTCTCTCTGCGAAAGCTAAAAATGACGTGACATAATTAGCCCAGAGCAGACATTACACACGTGGAGGTATTACGGTATTAGAAAAGGAAGGGCTTATTAATAGCCCTTTTGGCTCGTGTTGTGTACTCTCTCTGGCGCGGCATCAGAACGGCCCGACCGGGCAAACAGGCAGGTACAGTGATTCACTTTAACAGGCGACATCTGTAAAACGCCAAGGTAGTTTACACTGCGGCCGAGCCCGAATTAACGTGCTTTCATTGGAAACAAACACCACTTGCAATCAGCTTCTGTTGGCCACTGCGCTGCTGGTGTGAACGTAAATATCTCCTTACAGTGCTGCTGAGGCGGGACGCTGACCTGCACCCATAGAGTGAAGCAAAAGTCATGGTGGGGTTCAGTTCAGCGTGGTCCAAAACTCATGGAAGTGCAGAAACTTAATCTACGACGCCGCGTCGCCAAGAGGATGTTGATGTTCTGTGTGAATTGTTTGGTAAGGTACGGTATGGTATAATCTTAATGAAAAGTAGATATTTTTCTTCTGGAGTCCAGCAGTGGTATCTACATCTTCCAGTGACTTACGGCCCTTTCTTGTGGTGTCTGGACAGCTGTTTTTGGAGTCACAGCTTTGAGGGAAAATAAAGCCAGCCTTTAAGTAATAAGGGGAAATGTTTAATATCGAATGGCGCGCGCACAACCTAAACACACATTAAAAATAGCTCTTGGAGTTGTGATTACATAAAATTGCAAAAAAGGGGGGAAAGTCAGATCATTGGTGGAGGCTGCGATGAGGAGGCTGTGGCTGACCACCGACAGACTGAGCCATTTCTTTTTTTTCCTCCATTCCTCATTTTAATCAAGCGCCCAGTCCAGGATAAACAGTGCCTACCTACACTGCAGTTCAAACAGCAAGGCCCGCTGAGACCCAAGCGATGATTTCTAAATGTTCACTGACAACTTGGTTTAATTTGTGTGCTAAGTAGATGGAGGTGGACTTATATATATCTTTCTTACTTGGCGAACATACCGCTCTCCCGCTATTTCTCCACCTCTGTGAAACTTTATGGTTCGTCTCAGTATGAAAAGCAATACTGGTCCTTCACAAGTCCTGCTGTCTGGTTTATATATGCCATGCTGTGTTAAAGGTGAGGACAGGTCCAGGGCCCGAGGCCTGAGCTGAGACTTTCAGCGGCTTCTTCATACTAGGGATGGGCATTTTGAGTCATTTTCTGAGCAGCCCAGGCACCAGAGGAAAATGTCGCATTATATATATTTCTACAAACCACAAATTTGTTATATTTGCACGTTTCATATGCATCATATCAATGTTTGTAAGTGACATAATACATAAGGTAATTGTTTTCATCACAAGGTGGAGGGGATAGTGGATGGCATGACACCTGGGCGAGACGGCTGCCAAGCTGCAAACCACTGTTCGATACCAACAAACAACAAAATCGGTTCTGTTTTAACAAGTCATTTCTGTGTTTCCTCTGCTTTTTAGGCTCCAAAATGTGTGTTTTGTAGCTGGATAATGCCACAAAAAATGTTTATTGAGACATCCCTGCCCTTCCTGTAGGAATAGGCAGAGGCTGGGATGAGGAGGCTGTAGCTGACCACTGAAAGACTGAGCCATCTCTATTTTTTCCAGTGGAAACTGTGTCATGAATTTTTTTTTTTTTTTTTTAAATTTTTTTTTAAATCAAGACATCACTGCTTTTCCAGCCGGGATTGTGCCCCCCAAAACGAGGCATTTTAAGCCAAAACGTGATCTTTTCCTGCCCATAACCAAGTAGGTTTTGTGCTGAAATATGACCATGCTAACCACAGCACTGTTGAAACGTTAAGTATTAATGTATGCGCTGTGTAGTAATACCAAATGTAACATATCCATGGTTTACATAAACGTACAATGCCAACATTATTTTCAAGTTTCAAATTCACTGGTTAAACGACCCGGTCTCAGTTAGCCTATTAAATCAGAAATTTGAAGTCAACATTACAAAAAACAACAAACTTTCTGTTGCTGCTGTAACATAAGATAGACGGAGCGCTGAAAGACAGTCTCCAGAGCCATTCTCCTCCCGGTCAGGCTGCTGCCCGGTTAGCCCAAGCTAGCAGAGCAGGAGCAGCTAACATCTAACGTAAATAGTCCCAACACTCACACTGACACCCAAACAGCGACAACTCTCATTAGAAGCGTTAATAACCTTCAGTGGTTCTCGAACTTTTTCATGTCAAGGACCCCTTAACAGATACACATTAGGTCATGGACCCTCATTTGATAAGATTTTGCTGAAGTGACCTCCATCTGAATTTTTTTTTTTTATTAGATATGATCAAGATCAGAATTCTGATGTTGTCAACACAGTTAAAGAGATAATTGTGGAGGAAGTGGAACCTATGATCAGAGTAGTCACTCTTATGACTCGAGGGCTTTTTATTAACATGTCTCCTTGCTTCCCTCACTTGTGTCTTAGCCCCTCTGAGTAAGGATGTGAGAGAGAAACGCGAGGAAGAGATGTGTCGGATACAGTTGTGTTTCCTCACGCTAAGCTCCTCCAGGTGCCTCCTCTCTTGTCTCCTCAAGGTGAATTTAAGTAATCCACCTGAGGGTGAACAACTTCCGGGTCATGAGAGGAGAGAGGATGCGATGACACAAGGACACATAAGGGTAAAAGTTCAACTTTATCTCAGCCGTCACGCCCCTAAAGAGAGGCACATGCCGAGAATGCTTCGTTGTCACTTTTGACTGCGCCTTTTGCTTATCAAGATTGACAACAATGGATTTCAGAGCTCAAAAACGCGGCATGTGAACAACGCCCACGTTAGCATAATAAAAAGAATCCTTACTCAAACTGGGCTCACTTCTACTGTGAAATAAATAGTGAAAAAAAAAATGCCATTTTTTCCTGGGGATCCCCTGGAATTCCCTCAAGGGCCCTGGGTGAGAAACAATACGTTAAGTAAAGTTAGCCATGTGATGCTAACAGTTAGCCCTGTCACTGTGTGTGTGTGTGCACAGGTTGTCTCCCACCAACTGTCCTTGGCATGGAGCTCGCACTCCTGCAATAGTCTTGTGTTCCATGATAAATGTAAAGAAAGCGACAGCAGGATGAGGAGGTGTTGAGCAAAGAAATACACTGCACGCAGTTCTACAGTGAAATAAGATTTCTCATATACTAAGACAAAAGTATAAAAGTCATGTTCACATGTAGAAGGTTGGGCGGCGATTACTCTATATGTTGAATGACTACTGATGTCCAAATCAAGAACTCATGCCCATCCATAGTTCATGCCAAAGACTAACTGACCGTGACTAAAGATCTTGTGATACTCCTGCTTCTACTCTAACTCCACTCTGAGTCTCTCCACAGCCGTGTCCAGTGAGGTTGGTACAGTATAGTTGCGGCCACTGGAAACCCTGTCATTGTGTGGTCAGTTGTCAACAGCTGAGAGATTTTACAATAGCTGCTAGGCCGAGGTCGACAGAGTTCAAGCGTCTGAACTGCTCAGTCAGCATTATAATTACATCGTGCTGATGATACAACTCCACTACAAGGTCACATGATGGCCCCGGTCACGAGATGCCGTCACTCTAGGCAAATGTCAATAACAGAAATGACTGTGTGTCAGCGGGTGTGAGGAGGAATAAGTTAACTCTGCGCTGGCCGTGACTCAAATCTGGGGGTCACGACAGCCGATCGCAACCTGAATGAGCTTATACATAAGCTGCCCATTATGTGTCTCAGAAACTCAGTTTACTTGCTGTCGAGAACAAAGTGCGCCTGATGAAGGCAGACGGCTCACTGGAGAAACAAGCCATTATGAGGAGGAGTTCGGCACTGTGTCACTGACAATGGGGCAAACAAAAGGCTCTGTTGTCTTCTCCAGTCGGTGGGTTATTTTTTTTTTAGTCTGTGGGGCTTTTGTGATGGATAATTGCCCTCCTCACATGATTTCATAATGCTGTGACTCGTCTTTCAGTCCCTGTGTAACACAATAACAAGATAAAAAAAAAAGGAGAGGGGATCTAAATCTGAATTTTTGACATTGTTTAGAAGTGGCCGCTTTTCTTCATTGTGGTGTATAATTTTAGAAAGATGTATGAGCAGGACTTGAACCAGTCATAATAGAGCCTGCAGCACAGGCAAGCCAGCTCCCAGAGTTCACTGGCTGTATTGTCTTAGGATAATCATTTAAAAGTGCTCACACAACTGTACCATAGTTTATGGCTTTATATCTTATTGCTGTCTGAATATCAAATTCAAATCAGATGGGAATGCTCCGAGTAAACCCAGATTTATACGGAACAAAAAAGGAAGTTACCATAGTGTGTAGCATTGTACAGCTATATTACATCTGACATTTATATCTTATTTTTACGATTTTTTAACGTTAAATAACAGCACAATAAAGCTGTTTTGTTGAAGGATTTAAGAGCTCATATCAATCACCTGAACCTACTTTAAGATGAATGTTTCTTTCTTGCTGACAGCAGTGTAGAGTGTAAATAAGAGCCAGTGTTGCTGCTACACCCCAAGACCTGGGTGACCTGTAAAAAACACTGGCTGTCTGCACGTGTTTTTTTACGTGCACAGAAGAAACCCTGAGGCATTGTCTGTTAGATGCTCGCTAGGTATGCAATCTTTTCTCTGAGTCAGCACAGATCAATCCGGGACAAGCCAGCCGAGGAATGTATTTACTCCTCACACACATAACTTCAAACAGAGAGCACAAATCACATTATAATGTATGCTGGAATTTGACTAATCCAGCAGCATATTGACACGTAGGAATGCATATATTTCAGCATGGCTGGGTAAGCGAGCACTTGTAAACACATTCTTAAAAAGAAACCTGCATTCCAGTATGCGCCGTTAAAACGCGCACGCAGATTAAATATGCTTGTAAAAAAATTAGAGTCTTACTGTGCTTCTGGGAGTCGTTTTAAAGTGGAAGCAAGAAACCCAAAAGCCCAGTTAAACAGAGGTGGGTGTTCTGTATTATAAAATGTGGCACAGGAGAAAATCAGAGTTTACATGCATACCTGAAATAAACTTCATGAAATTGTGTGGTTTTTCACATGAGTGGTTTCTTCATTGCCATATGAAGTATTCAAAACGTCTGCTTGAATAAAAGTGGCAATGCCATTGTGTAAAAAATACTCTATTACAAGTAAGAGCGACCTGAAATGTTTGTAAAGTAAAAGACAGAAGTTACGGTGACAGTAACCAAAGGCCCCACAACACCTATTATTACAATTCTTATCACGATTTTAAACGTTTTCTGATATTCTGAGTATTGCAATAACACATGTTGCTAAATTTTGCGATTTATAACCTATTTTTCACATGCAAGGTATGTCCCCGAAAGGAAAACTTTGTGAACATCGGTTTTATCTAATAAAATAACGTTTTTATTCCGTTCATCTCACTTCAATTAATTTTCATTGAAGCTAACTGTATCGAGCGGATTTAAAATGCAGTTGATTTTATTTATTTAGAAGTTTACCAGAAGTTTAAGGAGGTATCAAAGGTAAAACTACTAACTGTGCAGAAACATGGCCAGTGTGAGTGGTATATCATTTTATATTATTTGGCTATAAATACAGATTTATCAGTGTGTATGTATACTTTTAATGTTGTAGCTGGTCGAGGTGAAGGTAATTTTATGCGTGTCTGAATACCTTAACCTGCATATTTGATCTATAAGGTGATCATATGTGCAAACTTACAAGTAATATTTGTCAGATAAATGTAGCAGAGTAAAAAGTAAATTTTTACCTCAGAAATGTAGTGAAATATTAGTATATATTTGTATAAAACTCAAGTAAAGTACCCCAAATTTGTATTTTATTACACTGCTTGTTCAAAAACCACCACCTTGTCTTTGTACAGGTAATTTATCCTTTTTTTTTTTTTTTTTTTTTTTTACTATTTCCTAGCTAAATCTTAAATACATATGTATTAGTTTATACTATCACAAAGAAAAGTAACAGCAACACATTACAAAACAAAAGTAATACCAGAGTTAATGAAACCAACAGTAGCTTTGTAAAGGTAATCTGTCAATGACTGCATTTTTTATGAACTCTTCACTGCAAAATCTGATAAGTTCATTTTACTTAAACAAATCCAGGAAACCGATTCCTTCGAAAAAGGTAAGAAACTATAACTGTTAGTCGTAAGTTATTTTAACTGTAGCTAATTTTTTCTCAACTGTTACGTAATGGTTTCATTAACACAACTGTTCAGTTAAGTCTGGCTAACTTGGTTTATTTAAGTTGCTAACACTTAGAACAAATTAATTTCACTTGTCAATTTTAAGTTGCAACAGCATCACAAATTTAAGTCAAATTTAAGTGAACACAACCAAATTTTAAGTAAACCTAACAATCAGAGTGAGGTAGGTAACTATTACTTTTATGCCAAAGTTATGTTTACTTTAAATCTAGATGTAAAGCATACTTAAAATGTTGTTGTTTTTATTTAAATGTGTGAAATTGTTGCAAATTAAAAAGGACAAGTGATATTAATTCGCTTTTTTTCTAATTGTTAACAACTTAAATAAACCAAGTTCGCCTGACTTAACTGAACAGTAGTTTTAACGAAACTATTAGGTAACAATTGAGGATTTTTTTTTGCTAAAGTAAACAGAATTTCCGACTAACAGTTGTTGTTTTTTTTTACCTTTTTCGAGACAGTCAGTTTCCTAGATTCTTTGTAAGTGAAACCAACTTGTCAGATTTTACAGTGTAAAGGACATAAAAAATGCATTCATTGACTGGTTACCTTTACAAAGCTACTTTTTTACTCAACAACTAGATATAAAGTAAACATAACTTACACATAATAGTAATAGTTTCCTACCTCAGTCTGGTTGTTAATGTTGCTTACAATTTAGTTGCATTCACTTAATGTTATGAAGTTGTTGACACTAAAAAAACGACAAGTGAAATTAATTTGTTCTTTCTAAGTATTAGAAACTTAAGTAAACTAAGTTAGCCTAATTTAAATGAGCAGTTGTGTGTAAAGTACACACAACTTAAGACTAATAATTATATTTAATTAACTTTTTTTAAGGAAATCAGTTTCCAATAATTTTTTTTTTTTAAGCAAAATCAACTGAGTTGAGTGGCTGAGATTTTACAGTGTACGCTACAGTGTATAACATTCAATGCCCCCACCCCCTGTAGACAGTATATATCCATTACATCTCTGCTCTGCTGTAAACTTCTGCACATCCCCTACTTAATGTGTTTGCACATCTTGCACAAAACTATCAAGCTTTCTTATTCTGAAATGGCTATACTGTGCATATTTCTTATGTTAAAGTACATTTTTTTCTATTTTCTATTCTGTATTTATGTTCTTGACTGTTGCAGTACTTTGCCTTTACTTTTAATTCCTCTTAACATGTTTATTGTGTGTTTCTTGTGGGCACCAAAGAACAAACTGAACTCCTTGTAAGTGAAAACCTACTTGGTAATAAATCTTATCCTAATTCAATGCAGTGTAACTTTCACATAGTACAGTGTGTCCTAGGGGTTGACTTTTAATAACTCAAATTACTGTGATATTGTTAGCTGTCCAGTTCCTTAAATTAAAAAATCTAAATTAGAACATTTATTAGCATCTTTCTAATAACTAAACATAGGAATTAAGAAATGCATCACATACAGTTTTATATTTGGTCCACATCTTTGGGCTGGAAAGTTGGAGCCATTTATGAATGAGGGCGTACTGAACTCTGCCTTGTGGCAGTAACGCATTTAAAAACAGCAGGAAAAATCATTCATGAATCCTAAATTAGCAAAAAGACTTAATGCAGTTCATGGTGACTTCCAGCACTGTGCCTCAGTGTAGCAGTCCTATAATAATGAACAGAATTAGATACTTTTGTGCCCTTTTTATCCAAAAATAAAAGAAGTACAGCTGCACTTATACACTAATGTGTCTCCTTTGAACAGTACACTCACATAGTGTTGCCTCTCCAACCTTATTTTACAGATGGTGGTTTTGGGATGTGTATTTGTGAATTACAATGACTCCTTTTTTTACTCTCAAAACATTCCAGCAGCCTGCGAGATGAAATGCTGGAATCCGAGGCATGATGCTAATTTGAAGACAGAATAAATCTATAAATCTGACTTAGTCTCTCGCCCGGGGACATACAGCCATGATAATTACAGGTTGACTTTACAGACATGCAGACATCTCTCATCTGTATTGCTAATAGTATAACCAGCAGGCTGCTACGTGCTTACTCAATGTCTGGCAGGAGGGGTGAGCAGAGGTAAGCTGTAACAATGATATCATTATAAAGCAGAAATCGGGGTGGCTCAGATTGCATGTTGTTATGACAAAGATTTACTGCAGTTTAAAGAGAATTATCTGTTTGTCGTTACACTGCGTGCAGGATTATCCACTAATTATCATCCGTGAATAATTCTGAAATCACAAATGGAAATAACAGTTGCAAGAGTGCAAAGCCAGATGTTGAGTCTGTGTCATGGCATTAACTGGCAACAGGGATTAAAACATACTTGTGAGTACATTGCTTTGATTGTCCCTTGCGAACAAACAAACAGGCATCCCCTTTCCACTGGCAGCATGACTATCTGAGGAAGATCTAACACAAAGCATAACGGATGATCCGAGAGGACAGTGCTGCATCTGGTTGTAGTTAAATCCTTGTTTTGCTGTGTCCTTCAGACTTGGTGCCATAGGCCCGACTGCTCAAGCAAGTAGAGTTCATATGGACACAAAACCAACATGTGGTGCCTGGAAGACTCCCCACAGAGGTCAGCTCCAGGACTCACCGGCCCAGGAGACAATGGATCAGGACGGGGTGGATTGGATCGCTGGTGCAGGCCATGAAACAAACACTGGAGAGACATTAAATTGAGCGTTGGCCACGTGGGGAGTTTTATTGAGCTAGAATTCTAGAGACGAAGCAAAATACCGGTCTGCTTAGATTTAATCTACACTTTCAAAAAAAAATCTTTTCCTGTTTCTTATTCTATTTCTCCGAGAGTTTTTTCAGCTGACAAGTTGGACTGGATGCGAGCCACCAATCAGAGCAGGTGAGCTTCCCATCCAAACCAATCAAACCCTCTCGTTCTCCAAGATGTGACAAATTTCTGCGCGCAATGCTAACATGCCCTCTCGGCTGCTCTCGGCCTCTCTGCCTCCACCTCTGCATACGTAGGAGTTCATCAGAGGCAGTTATATTGTTTTTGCATGGTCAGACTTTTCCGGGTATTTTTGCGGCCTCCTGTTTGCACACCTGGCGGAATTGTGAAAGTTTGTCTTGGGTCATGTGTGTTTACCCACCCCAGGCCCCAGAGGTGACCCCATCACGCCACCGACAGGGAGGCCAGCACTTGCGTGTGGCGATTTCCAAAGTGGCCAGGCTTGGAGAAGTGCCACACTGCCTGTGCTGCCTTTCAGCAATCTGGCCCCGCTCTGGCTGCGCTTAGAGGAGAGGGGTGGAGGGGTGGGGGGGAGTTGTTGGCAGGGCCCTGCAATGTTTTCAGAAGCACAGACTTCTGGCAGCATCGCTCAATATGATGGAGAAAAATGCCTGCTGCTAATGAAAGCCAGCAGTGTCTCTCGAATTGGACTACAACCCGAAAGGCATTATGTAACTGAGATACCGTAAACATTTCAAAATTGTCTCTCAACAAATTATCAGTGTTTATTTTTTCCACATTATATCTGATATTTTTGAAACAGTTTGTAATTGAAGGAACTGCTCTGACTGTAGACTAAGTTTCTTTTGAAACCAAGGACATTTTGTCTGCAATTATTTTTCTATTTCATTATCAAACGCTCCTCCTGGCCAACAGATTTCAAGAGGGCAAGAAACAGGCGCAGTGTTTGGATGTGGAGGCGCTATTTGTACGGGCCTAATTTGTATCCTTAAACAATCAAAAATACAAATATTGACTCAGTGGATTTAGGTCAGTGTTAGATGTTTCATTCAGGATGTGCAATTTGAATTGAATCACTGTGACAAAATCAAAACCTGGCCTTATCAGAGATGTGCAAACGCTGCATCTGCAATAATCAGTGCCTGGTGAATGCTCCTCTTTCACTGGTGTTTTGATAGTGGTGTTTTTGGCCCGAGCTCAGTCCCACACCTACAGTATGTATTAGTCAAATATTTATCTTGTTCAGAAATACGTGGCTATATTGAGATGGGAATAGGGTAAGATGATTTAATGGGCACACCAGAGGGCCCTCTTGGGTGCCAAAGTTTTTGCAATTTTGGTGGTCTTCTTTCAGAGATCAGACACCTGAAGGGTCGTTTAGGAGACCACGAGATGCCGTGATTCAAGACCCACTGAGGGGACATGAAAGTGTGCAGAAGACGGAGGGGTCTGGATGGCAATTACTGCTCATCAAGGCAAATTTCAAAGGGTGACTAAATTGTTGAGAGTCTTGCATATGATAGATTTACAGTTTTTCCCCTTGGTGTCTTCCCCAAAGAGTCAGGGTGGGGAAGCAACAATTTTTATGTCTGCGCAGACATCATCACTACACAAGAAACTCTTCTTCACTGGAGGAGATTTTTTAAGTGTATGAAGTTAATCAAAAGTTACATTTGAAATGCAGCAGCATTCCGGTCGGTCCAACTTACATATTTGCTGTAGTGTTTATGGACTGCTGCTCAGGGAAAGTACAGTACAACCATTTGATCCCACTGAAATAACAGAAACGAGACATTAAAGACAAAATCTGTCTCAGTCTTTATTTGGAATTCTAAATCCTCTCTTTGACTTTTTAAACTGCGGACCAGCATAGAAAATGTGATTTTCCAGTAAATTTAATGAACCGACTTTCACTCAAAATAGATTGAAGAACCATTTCATCCTTAAAGCCGTTTCCTCTGAAAGATTCCTCGCTGTATTTGAGACCAGAAGAAGTTTCTAACTTACACATGGCACTCCATATATCACCATTAATGTCAACTGTCATAAACTTAAAAATAACATTTGTCTTGTTATATTTTTCTACGTGTCATGAAATTTGATGAAATGTTCTAGAGTGTCTTTTGTGTTGTCCTTTGGATACCCAGCCGCAGGAACAGATACTTCCAGAAGGCACTGCTAAAGTTACAGCATGAGGGGAATCAATCAATATACCCCAGCTCTGCTTTTTCACTTTAAAACGTAGTGACACTTAATCACTATACAAGTCACGGTTTAAAGGCATTTAAAAGACTTGTAAATTCCTTCACGAGTAACAAGTTATTCATTATCTAATAATGCAGAGTTAATCTATAGTGACTCGCTGCCAGAAAACAGTCTGCACTCCTGACAATTATTTTAACACATGCGCACAGACTGTGTCATTTTTTCAACACGAGATGAGTAAACAAAACGTGGTGTTAAAATATGTTGTCATTAACATACTGTCTGTCCAGAAAAGTACAAGTACACAGTGTGTTTTTCCAAAGAAGTCATGTAACAAGCTATGTGTATATATTCTGAGGGTTATTGTTGTGTACAAATTAGATTAAGACAGGATTGTTGGGGAGGAGGTGGGCCCATTAATTATTTTCTAAGGGGTAATGTCTCCTTCAGAGGTTACAGTAAACAATACTGTTAAAACAAAACACCAATTCACACCAACAAGCTTCAAAATAATACTTAAATTATATCAAAATTGATATTACATATTACATTGAGTATACACTCCCAGGCCACTTAAGACACCTATACAATCCAATGCAATCCAATACAACAGGTTTGCCACAAATTCTATATTAAGGAAGACAATAATGTCAAGTTTTTGTTGACGAAACAACAGTGACAAGCTGCTCCTCAACTCAAATGCACCAAAGACCCTGTTTTAAATTATTTAAAATATTTATTTGATGTCTTAGGCCTGCTGGGCAACAACATTTTTTTATCTTGGGTGCGTCGGTACAATGGACAACCAAGAAAAGACGACAGAGGAGATACCTGTCCTGCGCACCAATACGACTGGGCTGGACAGCCACAATAAGGTTCACAGGCTGAGATCAATGTAAAAAACAAAAATCAATTAATTTAAGGCATCTGTACACAAAAAGAAGGGTGCTCAAAGTTCTGTCCAGTCCAAATATTTATGTGACGACATTAAAGGTAACTGCAAGTGACTCTTTTTTTAATCCACTAGCTGTGAGTCAGAACCCTAATGCTGACTTCCTGAAAAGTACGAGGCTGGAAAATGACATGCACAGGCAGCTAACACTACATCATGCACACGTGCAGACTTAAATACAAATAGATGCGAAGTATGTGATAATATGAATTAATTAACTGCAGGGTGTCCCTGCGTTTCAGACACTGAAATGTAATGCTTTAATAATATTTAAAAATATTTGGACAAAACCTATTTTTCTTATTCAAGCATTGCAGGTAAGTATAAAGGTAAGTCGTATATATGTGTACCTTTGCAGATGTAGGAATGTGGTTGTTAGAGTGAGTTAGGTTAATCTGCATTTTGTCAACAGGTAGGTGCATGTGTAAAGTAAAAAGACAGTATTGAGTTCAGTGGTAGGTTTAAATGTTTGTAACATCAGGAATGCAGACTTTCACAAAGCAGAGCTCAATTTATTTTGAAAAACAGAAATTAAAAGATGGATTAATGAATTTTTTTAGGGAGCTCTGTGTAGAGCCACTGCTCCAGCTGGTAGGAGGCCCCAGGGCAGACTCAGAACACGCTGGGGGGATTATATATATTATCTTGCCTGGGAACGGCTCGGGATGCTCCAGGAGGAGCTGGAAAGTTCATGAAAATGGATAGATGGATAAAAATTCATATTATTTATTTATTAATTACTATTTAATGACTTTTAAGGCCTAATATCTGTAAAATTCAATTCAAGACATATTTAAGACAATTTATTAGTTATTATTATTTATTTATTTATTTATTTATTTATTATTTAAGACAGTGTTAGGAGTCAGTAGGGAGCATAAATGAAAGGTCTGGTTTAAATTTAAAAACTTAACACTCTACTTGTTTGCTGTCAAATCCTTTACTATGCTAATGCTAACTCTGCTCTCTGTACTGACAAGTTCGCTCTACTTTGGAGGTTTCAGGTTTTTTTAAAGTCTGTTCCCTGGTCAATATGTGTTCCCCGTATCGTAACGATTGGCTTTTGTATTAGTGATGTACAGTGTACGTTTGGACCTCAGATTTTAGGTAAGTCCAAACACATCACCCGCCACAGCAGAGGAATGTGAAAACACCCATCTAGTGACAATCTATGCACAGATACATGTCAGTATAGTCAAGGTCAGGCATTTTAGGGGACATAAACAGAAGAAAAACACATTTTTGAGAGGAGGGGGACTTCAACTAATCTTGTCTCCCATTACACCATCCATGAGATGTTTTGCTGGGATTGCTTAGTTTTAAAGGGCAAAACTTGAAACGCTTCTAAGCCTTGTTTAAGTGTCTACTTCAAAGGAAGAAACTATTACTACCAGATTTAGGAAAGGTGTTGTTTTATTACCTTTATACTTCCACTTTTACCATGTGTAGGTTTGTGTGTTGGGTCAAGAAAAGACCTGACGTAGCATTCTGATAATCCTCTGTGAACCTTCCTAAAGGTTTCACAACACGGTGAAACCTGGGTGGCCGTGATAAATGACATTTGACATTTAGAACTGCTTGCATTCATAACAGTCATTACATCAGTGTTCCCTAATGGTGGTTCTTATTTTAATGGGCAGGATTATATGAAAGGCCGTGACGTTTATATTGAATCTGTTGCACCTAATTAGAGTGGAATGGTGGATGGAAGGCTCTGCTTATTCACAGGCACAAACCGCCGCACCAGATTCACAAATATCCTTTCCTCTAAAGCGACCGCAATGCTTTCGTGTTGTTTCAGGTACAGCGTCTCCTCGTTTCATTAATTTCAGCTAACCCCAAAATAAATGAGGATATACTGTACACGTTGCATTATTCAAACGTGAAGCCAAACTCAACATGACTTGAATTTCTCCCTGGCGCTTTAATTCTGCAAAACACTGCAAGACATCGGGGAGTTTGGGTTTTATCGTATGAAGGCTCTAAAAATTGACATTAACTTTTGTTGTGAGAGCTAAAAAGCCACAGGGGAGCCATCTGAGGCCCAGTGTGAAGTGTTTCTACAAACAGCAGCAGCTATCTGCCCTGACCTTCTCTTGTAACCGGGGCCAGGTTTCCCCAAAGCATCTCTGCACCACAGTAAGTTCATCTAATGTGTCGACATGATCTCAGTGCAAAACGCTTTTAAGAGACTTCACAGGGCCGAGTGTCCTTGTGCCAAACAAGGCTAAATGGTTTACACAGAAAATATATAAACCATAACTGCCGCTTCACAAAAACACAGTTTCATCAGAAAGCTCACCCTCCATGTTACAACAGGCCTTCAGGGAACCGTCTGAGTCGTCCCACCCACTCACTTTCTCAGCTGGAGAGAGCAGAAAGACAGACTGTCGCAGATGCTCTCTGTGTGTAATATAACTGGATGAATGTGCCTGTGTGATATACAAGTGACTCATCCCTTTCTAACAAATGCCTTCATTTTAATTTCAATTTATTGTCATGACAGCTGTGAGATAAAATATCACCGCTGCACATATCGCCGCTCGCAAGAGCCGAATCACAAGACACGATGACTACCCACCTATTGAAGGCATGACTGACTCTCAGGGCTGCTGCCAAGGGAGGGAGATCCCCTGCTAAACAATATGATATCACTTAATCCTGCTCCTATTCCCCGAGCAGCCAAGCCCACATAGGCTTTCCACTCAGTAGTGATGACTGGGCTCTCTGCTGATGAAAGAGAGCAGAGGCCCATTAAACCTTACGACTCATCGGCTCATCTGAGTAATCTGGAACAGGCACAGAGCTGGGGGAGCGGTTGAAGGAGACAGAGAAATGATAGAGACAAACAACTGACAGTTATAGGGCTTTTTCATCTTTTATGGTTCATCTGTACAGTTAATTTTTCCAAAGAAATTATCCTTAGTGTTTGATTTGACATATTTGGTCAAAACTGTAATGACCAAAGAGAGGAAATAAAAATGTTATTTATTTTCCTGTAGGGATAGCGCCTGCTGTCAATGTTAATTCCAATAGCTGCCCCTCACAGGCAGTTAACCAGCAGGGGAGCCAGCGTTGTTAGATGACGCTTCGAGGGGGAATTTACGAATCACTTTGCTGACTGGAATAGATTTTGTTTTGTAGTTCCTGACTGTAGTTTGTTCATTTTTTTAACCTGTGTTTAATCTGTGTTTAAGTCCAACTGAAATCACCTTTAGTCATCTTTCTTTGTAGTTGTTAAAGGTATTATTTATAAGGACAACTAAACCCACACACCAAGCAACCCCAGTGTAGAAGGACTTAAATGCAGAGTGACGTTTTGAGCCACACAGCTCTTCCTCAGACTTCTGATACATGACAGAAAGTTGCCATCTTCAATACCCATAGTGCTGGCCTCATTACTGACAGACTGTGTCATATAAAGTGATGGTCAGAGTTGTCATATGGAATATTCAAGGTGTGTTGATTGATTCACGTCATCAACTCATGCATTGAGTAACACTACAAAATAACGTTCCACCTTAAAAGTTGCCGGCAGTCGGCCCAGTGAATGAAGTTATTTCTTCTCAGACTCCAGCTGCTGTGAGAGGCAGCAACACATCCTTTCATTTTATAGTTACAGTTTACTAATAAAACTCTCCACAGTATGAACAGTGGTTACATGAGCCTCAAAACCAGACAC
>NC_065517.1:37467506-37468699 GCF_006386435.1 Epinephelus moara
GCGCGCGAGAATTTCGGTGCGCTGCGCTTCGCAGGCAGTGTGGCCCTGGCGTAAACAGGAGCGACTTGGTGTGCAGACTTATTTGTGTTTTATTTTGCCAGACGTTTCTTTGGTCCAGCACCCACTCCAATGGACGTTGGGGTTTGTACTGTTTTTTTATGGTTTATAAGGACCTCACCAGCATCTCAACCATGGATGTATTAGGAGACCCGGATCTACCGCATTGTGGGACCCACAGAGCATGCACACTAGAGACTAATGACCGTTGAGCACAGCCGAGTGCAGCTGAGCGGCCAACTTCAGCCGGCTATATTCAGGTTTAGTGGATAAAATGATTTAATCTTGTGGATCTTCTCGACTTTCCAAATGTTATCAGACCAAATGGATCAAATCTTGATATTAAAACCAGACATTTTGTGGGGGTTGTCATGCTCAAAAAATGTTTGCCATTTATTTACAGAAGTCGCTTTCCCAATGCAAGTCTATGGGAAAGTCTATTTGGGCCCAATGGTGTCACGTGATGGGCCGCAGAAATTGTTGTTTGGCTACTATGAAAACTAGCGTCACCTGGCTCACTTCCTGGTGGCCTGATCTGACCTGACCATAGTGATGTTTGCATGTATGTTCACATGCTGTTTAATGTGCTGCAACTGAGCAGCCAATTACACATCTAGCTCTGCAAACTAAAATTAGCAGGACTTCAGACTAACCTTTTCCACCAGTAGCAGTGATGCTGTCTCCTAAAAAAATTTAGGAGCATCAGCACAAAACTTAAATCAACATGCAACCCAACACATTCATATATTTTCCATCTTAACTGTATTACTGTCAGTGTTGGGTAAGGGTTACTTTAAAAGTAATCAAAGTACGTTACTGCGTTACTTTTTTAAAAAAGTAACCAGTTACTTTACTGCGTTACTCCCTGAGAAAAGTAACTCAGGAACTTTTAAAGTACTTTTGAGTATGGACCACTTGCCCTTCACTGAGATCTAATTCTCCCATCACAGCTGTCACAGAACGATCTGCTGCCGTAGACAACTGTATGACAACAACGACCCAGCATTTTTAATATTTCCTCTAGGGATATTACCACACAGAGTAAAAGGGGGAAATGATGGTGTGAAACAGCAGAGGCACTTTGTCAACACGCTGAGTTAACGTTACTGTCATTAGCATCAAGCTAGCAAACAATG
>NC_065517.1:37469012-37525322 GCF_006386435.1 Epinephelus moara
CTCCACCTATTTAGACTCCACTGTAGACAACGGCAGCATTTCTCCAACCACGTAGCGAGCCACAAGCTCCGTGGCTTCTTTCAGACTGATAGGTTTAACGTTATCTCCGTTATTAGAACCAAACGACAGCCATTGCTGTTTCGGAGCTGAAGGACCAGCGTTCTAAAAGTAACGGAAGTAACTGATGTCTTGTTTGAAAATGTACTTTAGTATTTGATTACTCAAACAGCAAACTAACGCGTTAGATTACTCGTTACTACAAAAACTAATCAAAGTACTCTAACGCGTTACTTTGTAAAGGTAACAGGTTATGCCCAACTCTGATTACTGATAAATGTTGCGTTATAAATAGACCATTTATAGAGATATCTTATAGTTATCTAATAGTTTTATTTTAAAGGCAAATGGCATAAAGTCTTAGCTGTAGTTTGCTGGTGTTCGCTGCTAAACTTACTAATGTTTACACCTCAAGTCTTTAGAAATGTAGCTATTTCAAGGTGTACAAATGTGGGGCTTAAGTCAAGATTTTTTTTCCCAGCAACTCAAAATCAAAAAACAAAATACACTTCCTCACAATTTAGTGAGATGTATTCATTTATAAGGAATACAGGTAAAATTGTTTTATTTCCACCTGTGAGTTTAATCCAATTAATCTTACATATTTACTTTATATTAACACTTTATTTTGAAAAGCCTGTAGTCCTGTGTATCCTGGGCTGTTTTTATCGATTACCATAAATGTCAGAAAACATGAGGTACTATTTTAGCAGCAGCTGGTTTGATCACGGAGGTGTGAGTAATGGCTAGCTTGATGCAGAAACATCAGACGCTGCCACTGGGTAACCGGAGAAGCACAGAACGACAGGATTTGACCCAGCTGGGATGACCGACAAAAAGACTGATGTTAAGTTAGCTGTCACTGGCACCTTCATGGTTAAACTGCATGTAAAGTTGGAGACATACATTGGCAGAGCAGAGTGAAATCTCAGCGAATAGAGCAGACGTAGGCTGCATTTTTAAATCCAATCTGACACTACAATAAAATGAGAGCACTATTCAAAGAAACAGATCGTTCTAATTTTATATGAATTGACGAAGGAGTACGTTCAAATGGAAAGCACTTTGCTGCTCCATCTTCTCAGACAGATTCCCCAGAGGACGCTCTGCCGCTTGGACAGTGTGGTGCTCTGAATAACGGTAGCAACAAGGTAACAAACAGCACTCTGAATGACTAATGAGTGACTATGTACAAACGCACCCGAGGTAATGTCACTCCAGAAGCAACACACACACAACACACTCACTCCTTCCCTTAAGTTTTACATGATATACGATGATGATTTAAAAAACAAACAAACAAACAAACAAACAAAAAGAAGAACACGGAACAAAAGCGGGGGGCATATAAGTTGCGCTGTCTCCAAAATAGGTGGCAAAATGCAACTAAATGGTTGCAATCTGGAGCACTGGTTGGCAGGAAAGCTACTTTGGGTTGTTGTTTGAACTCATAGATTGTATATAAAAATGGACGACATGACCTCCCCAAAAAAGAAGCTGAAACATCTCGATCGAAAAAAGAAAAGAAAAAAAAGAACAAAGAAATAGAAAATAAATAATATATTTCTCACAAACAAAATGAGATTTACAGCGCAGATGTGTGCTGTAGTAACATGTATTTTATTTTAGTCGGACTTTGGGCTAGGCTAACCTGCTTCCACTTTGTGAGAGGAATACAGATTTAACCGCAGAGTGGATGCTCCTAACTTAATGGTGAATGTTGTGAATGCTTTATAGCCAATGTTATGTGGGCTTTTTTGAAAACATGGAACATGCCGTGTATCAGTGTTTATAGGCTGTACAGGCCTATGGCGTGCTGCAGTCAGTCGCACACCACAGAAGTCAAAAGCGTGTCTCTTTGCAATGGCAGCTTTCAGATGTCAGTCAGCTGCCACCATGGGAAATGCCCACCCAGAGACGTATAGCTTAGATGCTGTTTCCATAAATATGTCCATAAACTGTTTTATCCTCTTTTGACAGACTACTGCAGGACCCGTTCAAAACATGACTGTTCGGACTGGGGTGCTTGTTTGGCCTGTGGTTTTGCTGCTTGCTGTTCTCTCAAGAAAAGCTCCTACAAACAGCTTCACACTCAACACTGAACTTCCTTTGGTCCTGAGCAAAACATCTGGGCCCAAACAGCTGTAGATTTATTATGACGTTAACATTTGAAAAAATTGAATTATATAGCGATTCTATCTTATTGTACCCCAAAATAATGTACAAAAGCCCCCCAAAGCACTTAGGTTTTTATAGTTTTACTTCCTAAAAGAGTTTTGAGTATATCAGTGAGGTTTACAGATTGCAACCAGCACAAACATCTCCTGGTTAGAAATTTCTTGAGTGTTCATTGTTCAGGAGGTTTTTACCAGTAGCTTAACTATCCACAGAGGTCTCCTCCCCTCCAAAACAAACGGACCAGGTGGTCAGCTACCTGGACCACTGCTAACTACAGTGGTCAATGTAAAAATGGGAATGGCCCTGGGAATGGCCCTATCTAAAGCCAGTGTTTGGCCAGTTACTGGCTACTGTAGAAACATGGCAGTGCAACACAGCAATCTCTGTTGACAACGATCTTCTCCTGATGTATATATAAACGGCTTATTCTAAGGTAACGAAAACATGATTCTAGGGATGCTTTCACGTCTCTCCCAATGCGTCCTTCTAAATCCTTCACGCTGAACCTTTAAATAGCAGAGATATTTTGACAACTGTAAAGTTATTCATGTTAAGTTAGTAGGGCAAACTTACACAATGGAAGTAGTTAAAGACATGCTCGACTCAGTTCGCACCACCACAGTCATCAAGTAGAGCATGGATTTAATTAAGTGGTGTATTTTGCTGGCAGTAACATTATTCTTGTTATAGATTGGTTTGGCGAACAAATACACCCAAGTTGCGGCTACTCATGGTCAGAAACACAGTGAAATACACTGAGCTAGTCATACTCTCTGCAGAGCTCTGAAGCCCTGCCCCCACTGCTACACAGAGCCACAAAGACTGGTAGATTGTTTATAATGTTCATTAATAGACCCTTTTACTGTTTGTCAACAGTATGATGTTTTTTTGGTGGGCGGGGCTTAGCCGGAGGCTAAACAATTTTCCACAGACATTAGCTTGCGCTAGCTAGCAAGTACTGTTGGCTTGTTTTAGACAATGGAGGAAGATGATGAGAGTGGTTCATTCAGAAATACTCCTTCTGAATGTAGGAGTGCACAATATGTGATTAACTTAACCATTTCTTAATTCATATAGAAATATAACACTACGTTTCTTCGACCAACAGGGCTCTCATTTCAGTGTAGAGCATCAGACTGAATTTATGAACGCAACATGTCAGGTCACTCACTCTCCGGGACCGCCAGTGTTACTTGAATAAGTCAACACTGACCAACGGGACCAGACTGGCCGACCCGTATGCTCTCACTTAGGTAGCGTTCCAGAGAAATCCAATATTCCTCTTAATCCCTCCCCAGTTTCTGATGAGGTGGACATGATAACCCTTAATACACATAACGTTATTCATCCCTACAACAGGAAATACTTTTGCCCTAACCTGATATGAAGTGTGCGCTGCACATGTGAGCATTTTTGATGATCGCCTCCGTCCAGTCCTTTGGTCTTATCACATTTAACCATAGTTGTCTTTGTTTTTGTTGATGGGCAGTGGCGGCTGTTTTTGAGCCATGAGTCTTCTATTCTGGCTCCCAATAACACAACAAGACGTCATTTTAAGACTCCTGTGTAGCCTACAGACCTGTGGTGGCGAGTTGTGTTTCGCCTCCAGCTGACAAACTGACGTCATTGTGACATCGGCCCTGAAAGGGTCAATATTAAATGTGTCACTTGTTCATAATTTAACAATTCACATCCTTGGGTCCCCAGCAATACATCGGCCAAGTGTGAAGTAGATTGGATAAGTGGTTGTCGAGATACGAGAAGGACACAGAAAAAGATACAGAAGCTTTTTGCTTTATAGTTGTTGGGCACATGGGTGGCCTGGAGTTAGGGCACCAACCATATCCCTGGTTAGAGGCGGGCTGGAGACCACTGCTGTTTATCATTTCCCTTTTCTCACTCCCCTTTATTTCCTGTTCTCCTCCTCTGACTGTTGCTCTTCAAATAAAGGCATTAAATGCAGGAAAAATAGCCGCAGTATCCTCACAATTAATATTTTATGGGGACTATGAGAAGAAGTGAAATTTCAGTTCTACTCGATTAGATGCCCCCCCACCCCCTTTTTTCCTTGTGAATTTTCAGGACTTCACTGCTCACTTGTATCAGCTTTATTAAAATCCCAAATGTGCAGTACAGAGCATCTACTGTGGCTCATTTAAAAGTTGAAAGACTTGTTTCAGCCTGCAGTTTCTCCAACTTCCGGACTATATAGGTCAGGGAAACCTGCCAAAAGGCTTCCTGCATATTGGGCACACGTGTTATGCCACACATCACTGACTGACATTTGATGTTTTCTACCTCTCCACTTCCACTCCTCTCATCCCTCCCCCGCCTCTTCAGGCTCCTCTCACCTCTCTGTTCTGCTCTCCTCCTGCTCCCACTTTTTTCTTTCCTCTCCTCTCCTCTTCTCTCGTCTCCTCTTCCCTTGGATAGTGATTGTGATGGAGAGGTTAATCCGGCCGGCATATGGTTGCCATCGGCGGCAGATCTCCCCATAATGGTGGATGGACAGTGTAGGCTAATCACGATCTTTGATCCTCCACGAAACCCTCAGCTCGCGTGGCTCTGATTTCCTCGCATCGCTGCCACGCTGAAATGAGGAGGCCCTGCCGCTCTGGAAGTCATTTTGGGCTTATTACTTAAGCCTCAGCGTATCCCCATTGTCTTTGCAAGCATTGGAAATGACTAGAGGCTGTGCTTCTGTGCAGTCAGCGGTGCGGGTATTTCCTTTAACTGTGCAGCTTTGTTGGCCAACTTTGTGCCTTCTCGCCCTCTTTCCACGGCGGCCAACTTTTGATGAGAGCTTTAATTTGATGTTGTTAAGGTTGTATGGTTTCAACTTTGCCATTTCTTTGGCTTATAATAGTCGAGGTTTTTTCCCATGCGAACTCATAGCCTGTTGGGCGACGTCCTAAAATGGCCTCCAGATTTATTGGTGAGTTTTTTCACTTTCCAAGCCAAAGCGAGAACATTACTCAGCAGCAATTACTACAGCAGTTGACAGGGTCGCTGCTCGCCACGACCTACGCACATCCAAATGCCGAGGTGTACAGTGATTGACTAATGCAGTACTTTTGAAAACGCACAATTACACCTTACGGACCTGGGTTTTGTGACAGTGTCATCTTGGCGGGGCTGAAACTGCACACCGGCAGAGCTCAGGATTGTCACCGGGGCAATCACCAACACCTCAGCAGTAATTAGAGTAAGACTTATGGAGGGCATCAGTCACGTCCCTGTTCCAGTGACTCATGACCCCCTTAGTGGAACACACAACCACATTCACACACACACACCTCAGTGCCGCCTGCACACACGTGGAACCAGTCAGCGGACACTGAGCCTGGGCTGGTCTTAAGTAAAATGTAGAGGCTTTGAATGGATGATCTGTTCACAGGGAGAAGAAAGGCAGGCTATCACGTTGCCAGATCTGGAACACATTGATGTTGATGCTACTCCCATTGTCAGACGAAACTGTGGATTTTATTTGATATACAACAGATGATTCACGGGATATATACAAATACTCTGACAGGCTACAGGCAGATTCAGATCTGTGAAATGTGAGTGAGCGTTGCATCTGTGCTTTACAGTGACTGCATCCGCATGCTCAATTTCATTGCTTCTGTTACTGTTTATTTCAAACTGGCACAGCAAACTAAAGGAGCAATTTTAAGTCAATATTTAGACCATAAATTCTGCAACAAATAAAACCCCAACAGACGTAAAAACTCTGTATTACTTAGGTTTTGTGTGAGCTGAAGTTTTCCATCAAGATTAAATTAAAAGTTTTGACAGCTCTGGTCCAAGTCACTGCTCCTTTTCATCCAATGGCCTCCCCAAAGGCCAACAAGTACTGGCAGATATGCTCACCCCTGAGAACTTGAAACAGGAGGGATATTTGACGCAGCCAGTTTGCCGGAGTGTGTCAGCTTTTCTATTTCAGCCCCGGGTTTGAGGCGCACCTTTGTGTGTTGCTGTGAAGTAAATGGATATTTTCCTCAAGGATACCTCACAGCAGAGTTTGTGTGTTCACCAGGAGCTTTCAGTGCGTGGTTGGAAGACAGACTACGCTGCAGACAGATCTCTGGTTTAGCTCTGGGTTTGCCTTCTCCCCCCTTCTGCTCCTGGCCAAAACTATGCAGATGAAAGTTTGGAGTGTAACAAAGTGATTAACAGCGGTGCAGCATGAATGGCTGAGGTTTGCCATATTTCTCCTGCTGGGTGGTAACCTAATGGCCATATTAACATTAATTCAATTTTCTCTCATCCTGTCTTTTCAGAGAGGCGCTTCATTATAGCAGGGGACATTCCTGATTTTTACAACATAAAGAGTGGGAAAAACAGCCGACTGCACAGTTACAGAGGAAAACATTTGCTACAGCGACAACAGCAAAGTTTCCCAGGAAATGGGCGGCTGCTCTGGGACTCTTTGTCTTTTCTTTTTTTATCAAACAGAAGCTGCGTTTTATTTTAAAGAGCTGTTTGTGCACATTTTCAAAATGAGAAATGCAGACCATATCCTGTTATTGAAGGCCCGGGTGTCTTTATTGCCCTGTGAGGCAGCAGCACATGGCACTGTCCCTCTCTGCAGATCAGGGTAGCTCGGTGAAGGGGCAGCATGTTTAGTCATACATTAGGGCGAAGGACACTTAAGTGCTACCTGATGTTAGCGGGAGTGCATGTGGACACAGCGGGGTTTTTTAGGCGTGCCTCAGAAAGTATGCACAATAATTTTGCCATTTACTGCGGTCTTGTGATGGTGCACTGCCGCTGTTATATTGGTTTGGAATGTACCATTCTATTTTCGAACGAGCCCACTCAGTGGGTTGTGGGCCACTACGGCCACTGGCCCACTCATGACTTGTACAACAAAGACGGATGATTGGGTCTAAACCGCCCGGCGAAGCTGCCTTTTTGACGCAGGACATTTTTGAGGTGATTGTGTCAACATTTCTGCACTGCAACATCCTTTATAAAGAAATATGACTGACAGAGCGGACATTGAATTTCACCACAGTGTTTTCCCAAATTCTATCCAACAAATTGCCCTGTTGGGATTTCCAAGGTTTCTACCTCAATCCTTAAAAGGAACCGGAGATTGATACAAATATGATGAGGAAAATTATCTTTTTTTCCTCCTTCTGATTGCAAATGAACCACAATTTGTTATAGATCTTAGGAATGTCTCGAGAACAATCCTCGTTCTGTGGCCGTTCTGTCTCATTCATCTATGTGAATGGAGCTTGTAATTACAGAGCCCAGCAGTTGTGTTTAAATGGCAATACAGTTTTGCAGTTTTTCACATAAACTGTCAGAAGCTTGAATGTGAAACGAAGCAAAATAAGCAATATTTCTGTGGAGAGTCTCTGCCAATAGCCCGAACAAAATAACAACTCCTCATCCAGGCCAACTGCTGTGGCTGCCCTGTTTATTTTTCTGGACAGAGTTCATCGATGGAATTTCAGAATTAACTGACAGACTTAAAAATATTTATTGAAAGGGCACTGTGGCAAAAATGAACATCAGAAAAAAAAGGGAATCAAAACGCATCCATCATCGCTGTTCAGGGAGTATATGAGCGTGGTACAGCTGTCATTTCATTTCCACTCACGCTAAATTAAATAAAGAGCGAGCTGCAAAAAATATATATATGTATAATAATAATAATAATAAAAAAATCTCTCTGTACTCTGGAGTCTGCAGCCCTCTGGCACACCATTTGACTGACCACTTGTCAAACTGAGAATGAACAAGTTACACTGTAATTATGACTCGCCACAAGACTGAACTGTTATTAATGAAAATAAGATATATGCGTACATATTTTATCTTAGATCACAAATAGAAACTAGAGATGTCAACGGTTAACCATCAATAGATTAAACGCCTAGGATATTTCTGACCGGTTACGCATGTTGGTCTGTAAGTTAATTTTACTACTCTTCAGTTTACTGCACTGAGCACTCATTTGGCTGTTACTGCTAGTAATGCTGTGTTGAACCAACAGCGTTGCTGTGGAAACATTGTGCCCATCCTCCACTCTGCCCCAAGGTCAAGGTAAGTGGCTTAATTTTGAGCGGGAAACCCCCTTTAACACTGTTAACTACGTTATCACTGTTAGCTCTGTAAGCACCATTAGCAGTGTCGGTGCAGCTGGCGGTTAACAATGCTGAAGGCCAGGTTCCCACACATTTTCATGACAAAATTTTAGGTCTCTTCCATGACTTTCAAGGACCCCTAATATTTTTTTTTCTTGTCTTACTTGCCTGGCATTTTTCAAACATATCACACTCAAACTCTATTCAAATGTAATTTCAGTTAGCTATTCTTGAGTTTACTGCACTGCGCACTACCCGCATCTGGTGGGAGCTAGCTAACTAGCAGCACTGCTCCTTTGGCTATTACTGCTAGTAACGCCCCCCCAAACTCCCTTTAGCATTGTTAACTATGTTGCCTGGGTTTGTTGAAGGTGGCAGTGCTGTTTGGGCTGAGAAACCCATGTGTAATGTAAGGTAAAGGAGGTTGTTGGGTTGGTGCGGGGAGCAGTGAGACCTGGCATTAGGGGAGTGTCTCTGGGATGCCAGAGATCACTGTCTAGCCTCCTGGAGGTGTCATGGGACCAACTAGACAAAACACTGGTGAAAGGAGGTTCCCACCCGATGACCCCAAAGACGTGTTAGTTATCACTGCTCACTGGTCTGTATAGTTAAGCCTTGCCATAATATCATAATAGCTTATCATAGGGCTTAGGAGGTTATTCACTGGTTATTCATGCTAGCACTCACCCAACCCAGGTGGTTCTCTGTGCGCACCAGCCGAAGCTAAGGTTAGCTACCTAGTGGAGGCTAGACAGTGGACAATGGGCACCATGTTTCCGTGTGTTAACGCAGCTAGCTGGCTGTCAGCAAAGCCAACAGAAAATAAAATAAAAGCCAAGACATTTGCTTCACAGAACAATAAAATCTGACCACCTCTAAATGGATAGTGCTTTGAAATGTGGTGCTAAATCTCACTGAGTCAATATAGAGCTGGACTACAAGGTAAGGCCTCTTGCATTTAACATAACTTTACTTTTTTCCTAAAAATCAACTGCTTAGTTTCAGTTTAGTTAGTGTCTGGCAATCAAAAACAAATTAACTGAAACTGACATTGCTGATAGAAACACAAAGACATTGCTGATCTTGGGGTTATTAGTTGCCATAGGATAATTTTGTACAGTCAGAGGCCTGCATGAATATTGATCCATCATGCAGCGTCGGTAATAGTAGCTGCAGTAGTTGTACTAGTGGTATAGTTAAGCTTTAAACCTCAAAAGCATTTCATATGTGAGCTGGCTTTGATTTGGAGCTTGAATGGGGGAATAATGGGAGGCAGACAAGCTGGGGAGTGCAGCCACACAAAGGCACCGTGCCTCTCTAAGGGGTCTGGCTGCCTGGCTGTCTCAGGGCCCTGGGCTGAGGTTGAGACTGAGGCTGAGGCTAGAAGGTTGGGGTTTCACGCAAGACAGAGCTGCATGGGGGTTAGTAATGAAAGGCCTGGATGGATGAGGAGAGTCAGAGGCGTGTCATCCTCTCCTGCAGCCTGACCCTCACCTCGGAGATTAGTTCATCACAGAGGAGTATCAGAAGGGCTTTGGGAGCGCAGGAGAGGAGGCTTGAGTGTGCTGAGCAGCGGGTAGACAGAGGTACTGCGGGGATGGGACACAGGCGGGGTGGGGTGACTTGGGGTTGTGGCGGCTCCTTTCTAAACAGTGCTCCTAAAAATGGATCCTTCCACTATTTGAGCATGAAAGGATGAAAGGGTTTTCTTTTTAAATCAACTTAAGCAAAGCAAATCTTGAATTTGATGCCAGATTAAAGTTTGGTGAATGTATGAAAAAGGGGGAAACATGGAATTTTCCACTTCTTCTGCAACAAAACAGCGTTACTGGGAGCTGGCTGTTGTACCTTTAGCACGCCTGGACAGCCAAACAGGAGCTCTAAAAAAGAAATAAAAGAATATCTGCAGAAGTTTGAGGGGGATGACGCAGCCTAATACAGCTGCAATAAAGTTAGAACGTCAACTACGGCTGATTTATTTGAAGTGGAAGGGAAGTGTTTAATACGAGACACATGGTTTCAATAGATAGCTGAAGTTGCATGCCACGAACTGCAGTGAGATGTAAAGGGACTGTACAGGAATTGGTCAGTGATAAGTACATGATATAAGACAGACACAGAACGATGCCATACGAGTTCACTCTCAAACTGAATACTCCTTTCAATTCCAGTCCAGTAAAAGTAAGATTCAGCAACTCAGTACTGTATATTTTGCGTGCACATTTTCTACCATTTTGATAACCTCTCAAGAGAAACTTATTTTAGTCCCTCTCCCATATGGAAGCGTGCATCTTTCTTGGTTATATCTACAGAGACAGACAGGTGCAAACAAATACACACCGCAGTGCGCTCCAGGGCCTCTACTGTACACAAGCGTGGATGTCCAAATATACCAAATCCCACACCAAATCTACTTATGCAGTCTTTGTTCAGTGTCTTGCACTAACACTTGGTGCCTCCGCTGCCAGAAAAATAAACACTATCACTCAAGACTGGGACAAGAATCTGAAATAGTGTCTGGCACAGAGCAGCTGGGCAGAAACGCCACTGTGAAAATCTAAACATTTGGGAGACAAATTCTGAATATTATAGCAATAAAGCATACACTTTCATGGGACTGACACATTTACTGAATATATGTGAGAGTCTGTCTGAAGTCGACTAAAACCAGGACTATTATTTTTCCTTTAAAAGTGTTCATTTTGGCACCTGCTTTTGATTTTATTTTAGAAAGTATTTTCACAAAATATATATTAGTTTTAGTCATATTTTAGTTATAATTGACTTTCTGGTTTCAGTCAACAAAAACTATAAAGAAAAATATTCTAGTCTGGTTTTCATCAGCTAAACTTTGGTCTCATTTTTGTTGAATTTGTGTGTTCTCAGCATTCTGTCGCAATCTTTGATTTTTAAAACCCCCCTCCAGTGTATTTTGGCATTTTTATGATACTTTATATTTTTCTGAGTCAGTTCCTGACAATGTTGATTAGCCACACTGTCACCAAATTTTTTTTGACAAATAACTTAATTTTGTTCTCAAAGTAAAAAAGAAAAGAATGTTGTTGATTTTTGACTGTAGTAAAAGCACTGTCATGCCTTTTTGCATCTGAGCAGCAAAGTTGATGAAAACCACTGAGCTAGCTGGTCAAATTATCTTGTATTTGGGCTGCAATGAAGAGGAGTTGCAGACTGTCAGTGGAGGAGATGTGCCACTGAATATATTTTTTCTACTGGCTACACCTGCAGTGCACCTACAGTGTAGAGTTGTGTGGGTCATAGGCAAAGCAGGGATGGTGTGGGATTGGTAACATCTACAGACTACAGTAGGTAGTGTGAAGGCCCAGACACACCAAACCCACATCAAAGAACTAGCAGCAAAGAAGGCCGACTGTTGCATTTCCTCACGTTGCCTGTGTCTTGGCCAAAAGTTGCCCTTGAACACACCGCAAAGACTACTACCTACGGCCAACCAGCACACATGATATGCACCTGCCTGAGAGGAAATAACTCTCCATATCAGCAGACGGCAGTAATCCATAATAATCATTCAAAAAGGGAAACCGCAGGACGGTCAGCTAGTTAGCCAGTTAGCACATTAACAACACAATCCAATGTTGAAAGAACAAAGCATAGTCACCATGCGCTAGTGAACAGTACCACAAACCATCACGAAACCTTTCTGTTAAAGAGCTCAATGGATAAAGAAAAATAATGTTGCCTTATGTAACAAGTCTGTTTTGGTCTCACTCTCTCTTCACTTAGGCCGTTTGTTTACTTTCCTCACTTCCATTTCTCTTATGTGCTGAGCTGAACTGCCAATCAGAGTGATTTTATTTACCAGTGGGCTCCGCTGTTGCCAATTCAACATGCTGAATAGGCCAAAACAAACACAAAAAGAGGCCGACAAGGGCCATTGAGGGCCAGACAGTGCAGGACATTATGCACCAACTAGGGCGACAGATGCTCGCCAACGGCCCAACACTGACCAACAGCTGATCGTCAACTTGATGTGTTAGGGCCAAGGGTTAAAGTTACTAAGCAACCACCAGCTGGCACTGGCAAATCAAATGCTGACGGCTTGATCAAGACCCCAAAGTGGAAGCCCTGTTTGATACAAAGTACCCGCGATACGGTATGGCTAACTTACTTATCAAAGATAATTACTATTGACAGAAAACACTGACAAACTGATTGCCACTATCAACTGTCAGTAAAATAGTTAAGCTAAGTGGCTGGCAATCAAAAGTAACTGAATTGTAGCTAACATTAAATTCATTTTAATTCATATTTCTTTCTGACCTTCTGGTTATGACTGTTAGCTCTGTGAGCACTGTTGCTGTTATTAACACTGTTCACGCTGTAAGCATCGTTAGCTGCTCGCACTGTTAGCTGCTAGCTCAGCCACCTCCATGTTGAGAGCCATGTGCAAGCAATACCAGGTCAGACTGTAGCCCCTTTTACACGGCCAGATTTTCCGCGAATGTTGGGCTGTTTTGCCAGCAAGCTGTGAGCGTTTAGACACACACAGCCGGATTGGCGAGTTGATCCGAGGTGCCCAATTTTCCGCCTCGTAGGGTAGTCATATTGGCGGAACCCTTTTAGTTTAAAAAGACCGAGGTGGCCTTCCGCAACGGGAGGGGCTGTTGATGACATGTGGGAGAAGACTGATTGGGCTTTCCTGCAAAATTGCATAATTCCTGTTTAAAAAGGGCTTTTGAGTCACAGATATGTTCTTATGTTGCATACAGCTCCTTTAATGTCACATCCCATGCAGAGCTTGATAGTGCTAGCTATGTTAGTCTGAGCTTACTTTTTTAAAACAATAAATGTAATAAGTTTTCATATTTTCAGCCTCAAATATTGTCTTAAGTTAATATTTTGTATTTTTGGTCGTCACTTTCGTAGATGAAATTAAGACTGTTCTTAAAACAGGTATAAGACTTCCAACAGAAGTCGACACATGGTCTTTTCAGCAACATCCTGCTTCACATTTACACAAGTTACACTCATTCACACCTGGTAGCTGCAAAAATATTCAAAGTCATCAAGTGCTAGCCACAAAGCAGCTCTGCTGGAGTGAATGAGGGTCAAACACTCTGTACAAGTCAGCCTGACAGCCTTTCAGCAACTTCCTGGTCACAAATCAGTTTCTTGAACTTTTAGTCTGCAGCTCACATTTTAAATGACCAATCTCCTGCTACTCTGTCTACATGCAGACCAGCTGCTAAATCAAACACCTCTTTTTTTTTTTTGTTGTTGCCTAGCATTTTCTCTGTGGTGCCGAGGCTTCATTTCACAGACTTTTAATTTTCTTTTTTTTCTGCTTGTTTATGAGCATGTGTGTGAGTTTTTGCAAGTTGAGAGAGAAGAACCCGAGAGGGAGGGAGAGACTGAGAGCTGTGTGAGACAGAGAGAGAGAGAGTGGGAGTCCTGAGATGAAACGCTGACATGGAGTTTCCTTATGGTGCAGAAACGGCCCGTGAGTTCGGAGGCGTTGTTGAGACTACAGAGAAACGCTTTCCTCGTTTTTGCTCCGGAGGAACTGACTGATCACTGGCCAGCCTGCTCGCTTTCGAAAGACAGTTGTCTCTGTAGTTTCCTGATCCGGACCAAAGCCCTTTGTGACTAAACAAAAGGAATAAATTACCCAACTGGAGTGAATTATAGATTTTCCCCCTAGAAGTTGCTGGCATTTATTATATTACAAATGCCTTTATGTTAGGAACAGAAATTAAATGGGGAAGTCGTAAAAGCGCACTCCCAGACTTATGGCAACAGCCTCCATTATTCTGTTAAACAGAAACGCTCCTCTGGAAGGGTCAAGCATTTATACTTCTGTATATGTTTATATCATTTTGAAGATTTCGGTTATTAGTTCAACCTGGTGACCCCACAGACGCTTTGCCTTCTGTCAGAGACGACATTTCCTACAGTGTCAAATGGGCTCCAGGCATAAGCCTTTGAGCTCGGGCTGCTACATCTGCTCTACATATTCATCCCAGGGCCTCTTTAATTCTCTGCGCCCACACACACACACAAACAGAAAACACACACACGCACAGATACGTGCACACGCACAGGCTGGCTGAGCACACACATATAAACATGTACTGTGATTAAGGAAGTGAAAAGAAACAATTTATTTATTGTGTCAAGCTTGGAGAGGAACAAGAGTTAGTAATCTTCATTTAAAATAAGCAAATAGTTCCTGAATAGAAGTGACGGGCTCTGTGTCGAGTTAAAAATACAATCTTTTTTCAAACATCCTCAACTGTAAATACACAAATCACCGACAACACAACTTAGTGGCTGCAATGTCCACAAATACAAGTGCTGATTGATGGGAAGTTAACAAAATGTTCAGGCTATCAGATTTATGGATACGTATAATTCTTTTTACTGTATGTTAAGTTTTAATGCAAGACTAGTGATGAAGTTCGTAACGTTTCCACCAAGACATTTTACCCATCATATATAAACATGAATTAAAATCGATCAAATTAATTTGATTTATCACCTTACCCTGGCTTTTAGAAGTATTTCACTGCTGGAAATATGGACTTTTCATAAAACTAGGCTGATGGTGCAGTGGAGAGACTCAAATACTCTAGAAGAAGAAGAAGATATACTTCATTAATCCCAGTGGGGAAATTCAATTTTTTCACTGTGTTGTCATATACCCACAGGCCCGACATACACACATATGCACAAACAGACCTATACATGCATTAAATGAAGTGATGTCAGAGCAGGGGGGGGCTGCCTTGGACAGGCGCCTCGAGTAGCACAGGGTTTGGTACCTTGCTCAAGNGAAGAAGATATACTTCATTAATCCCAGTGGGGAAATTCAATTTTTTCACTGTGTTGTCATATACCCACAGGCCCGACATACACACATACGCACAAACAGGACCTATACATGCATTAAATGAAGTGATGTCAGAGCAGGGGGGGGACAGGCGCCTCGAGTAGCACAGGGTTTGGTACCTTGCTCAAGGGCACCTTGGCAGAACCCAGGCGGCAAACTGGCACCTCCCCAGCTACCAATCCACATTCCACGCTTGGTCTGTACAGGGACTTTAACTGCCAACCCTTAGGTTCCCAAGCCAAGTCCCTATGGACTGAGCTACTGCCGCCCCCAATTGATGCTACATGACCAGAAAAAGAAAGAAAAAGGACTGTGGCATTCGCTTTTGCTCAAGAGGTTGAAAATCTACAACTACCAGAATGCACTGCGCTGCACTAGACCAATAAACTTTCAGTTGGTGGGTGCCGCAATGCGAGCTGCCTGTCTGAAAACAATATGGCGGCTGGCTGGTAACAAATAATCGGGTATTACAGGTAAACGGTGCGCTAAAATGTTTCTGAAGACATTAAATAGGCAATGCAGTAACAGTCTGAGTTTGGTCTAAGTTTGAGAGTTCGGGAGCTCAAGGCATACAAAAATGAGAAAGTACAATCTGTAGTGTAAGAAACAACTCAGCAAGATTTTCCTGGCAAATAAGCAGAGAGATCTAAGCACTGGCAAGGTGGAGGGAAGTTTAACACAAAGTACCCACATTGTTATGATACAAAGCTGGTTCAAAATCAGCAAAGTATTTCAGACCGCTGCTGCACCATGCCACCCAGAATTGTGTATACCAATGTTTTGGGGCTCTTACACCCCTCAGCATTGATAAGAACAAACCAGACCTTAAAGACCCAGTGAAACGGCAGTAAAAGTATCTCTTGCTTCTGTACTGAATATTTTAGCAGTGTATGCATAGATATAAAATGACAGTAGAATGGACATCCCCATTCAAGAAAACACAGCAGGGTGGTCAGAGCGGCAACTGTTTTTATGTGTATCATTGCCATTGCAACCGTCGCACAGGCTAACTTCCAGATAAACTCCCAAATAAACAAAACAACTTGCTGCAAGTCACAAACTCACTGAGGTGA
The DNA here is from genome assembly GCF_006386435.1 of Epinephelus moara. Classification (NCBI taxonomy): domain Eukaryota; kingdom Metazoa; phylum Chordata; class Actinopteri; order Perciformes; family Serranidae; genus Epinephelus; species Epinephelus moara. Next base: position 37,485,290 of record NC_065517.1, read on the forward strand.
GGTTTTGCAGTTATCACCAAATGTGCAGTAGAGTAGTAACGTTATTTTTAAAATATTACCGTAACTGTAATACTGTTTATTTGGTTCCCTTCACTGGTATGTTTGTTGAAATATGATATAGGCCTATTCTAGCTGCCTCAGACGAATGAGTGAGTGTGGTTGCTCAATGAACAGCTGAACGGTATTGAGAGACCACGAGAATGTAGTTCAGCATGTTTTCACATTATCAAGGTAAATTTAGGGTTTATTTGGACCAAACCAGAGTTGGTGATTGTTCGAACAGTCGACTAACAAGACTAAGTAAAACGGTTTATGTGAGTTTGATTTTGTTTCTGCTGAGTTCAAATTGAGTGTGTTTATGATGCAATTAATCTAACGTTTTGGTGAAGATTCTCAGTTGTCCAGATCATGGTAATCCCAAGTGCTATATCGTAGGCAACTGGACTAACCTGAGTTTCTTGTAGACATTTCACCTCTCATCCAAGAGGTTTCTTTAGTTCCAACGGACTGGTGTGGTGAAGTCGTTTAAACCCTGTGTGGGTGTGAACCTTTCAGAGTCGTTGAGGTCACATGTGAGTTGTTGACCCACCGAGCCATCATATATGTCGTTAGGGTTAGGTGGATCCAGGTCTTAAGCCATCATCCAATATCAAGCCGTTATCACCCACTAACAATGCAGTCTTGAGATACCTCCTTACGCCAGGGCCACACCGGACGCGGAAGCGCTGCGAATAGCCTTAAAGCGCCGAGAAGCGAAGACAGTTTCCTTTCGGCGCCCATGTTAACCGATTGTGTCATCCACACGAGAGAGAGAGAGAGAGAGAGAGAGAGAGAGAGAGAGAGAGAGAGAGAGAGGGCCGGCTATAGGGGGTGGGGGTTGGGGCACACACACGCAAACAGAGAGAGATACCAATGATGGAAAAACGGCCCCAAATGTGACAGAGACAACAGCTGGGAGCAGAAGCGCTTGTTGACCAGCGTGGAGAAATGTGCGTCTGATGTCAACGGGCTCGCACGAGAATTTTGGTGCGCTGCGCTTCGCATCACTTCGTTGGCAGTGTGGCCCTGGCGTTACACCTGGATCCATCTAACCCTAACGACACATAGGATGGCTGAGTGGGTCAACAACTCACATGTGACCTTAACGACTCTGTAAGGGTTCACACCTACACAGAGTTGAAAGCCTGCAACTCCGCACCAGTCTGTTAGAACTGAAGAAGCCTCTCGGATGAGAGGTGAAACTTTTTAAAGAAACTCAAGCAAGTCCAGGTGCCTTTGATAAAGCACGTATGAATCTAGCGTTAGTGTTAGCTTTCCCTGCTTCTGCTTCCAGACCGTGGTCAGAAAGTACAGGGGTGACTTTGTTTTTTCTCCTGGGCTGGAGTCGGTATATGTTACTCACTCCGAAACAAACCCCTGTCGCTTCACTTGGTAGTGAGTAAACAGGATGCGAAATTTCAGTTGAGGAGCTGCAGCATTTATTAGCGCACAAACTGTAAACTCTACGGTACATTCACTCTTGACATTTTCACCCATGTTCAATCTGAAAACGATGTGCACCATTAAGCTACGGTTACCTGGTTGATTGATATGTTTACCGGAAGTGGTGTGAAACCGGCTTTCAGATATGTTTTCTTGTGGGTGGTGGATGTGTCAGAAGTGTTACCAAATCAGAAACTAATGACATTAACGATAGCTTAGCTCCATCAAGTGTCCCAGTGAGCTATTCCAGTGAGCCAGGATGGACAATACCAGGGCCTCCCCTAAGTGGAACGCAGCAATCATTAACGTTATTGAATGCACCTGTGCATTTCCTGTGAAAAAGGTCTATGCACCACCATTTCTGCACCATGTCAGCCTCAGTTTTATGTACATCTGCTTCCCCACCAGATCACATGAGGTGGTGCATTCATGCTCCCTCTGGCACGATAATCGTAATAATATCCTGTACAATGTGATGCACCATTAATTTCAAATCTTGTGCGTGTTTGAGATCAGAGAGAGGAACATCTGTGAAGTGTCTCCTTATGTGCCTTGCGTGATGCAAACAGATTTCAATATCGGTTAGGATTTTAAAACTACCCTGAGGCTTTAGAGGAAGAGAAAAGACAGAGAGATATTAAAATGCTCTGATACTGAGTTTCTTATATGTATATCTGGCATTTAACAAGAGATACATGATCAATTAACACTGGGACACAGGATTAAAACTGGAATAATGTATTTTTTCCTTTCACTGGGACTTTAACAGCACATTAATATGGCATAAAACTAATTAATCAACTACTATTAGAGATATATATTCAATAGAAAAATATAAAGATAGCTAAGGAAAGAGGAAAAATATGCACAGCCTAGTCAGTAACGATCAGGGCAGAGAGGGTCAGAATAATAAAGGCTGACAATGCTAACATAGACCCCAGTTATTTCACATGTTGAGCTGAGTCTAGAGAGCACCAATATCATCCCAGTATAAGGTCAATCAAGTGTGATATATGTTTGTGATAATCCCATAGAAATAGAATTCCCATGAATAATCCATAAGAATTTGAATAAGTTACTGTATAAATAGTTCAACATTTTGAGATATGACGATACGATACAATATGATGCGAATCGGTACGATAGGATAGGATACGATGCGATGCAATGCCTTACCATACCATACCATACCATACCATACCATACCATACGATGTGATACATTCCCTTTATTGTCCCCATAGAGAAATTGGTCTTGGACTCACCAGCTGCGCAAGTATTATTCTCTTTCATTCTCCAAAAAGTTTTTATGTTTTCCTTTCACTTATTGAGACTACGAACAAAACAGGAAACAACAACAATAATATGATAAGAAAATAGCAGACACCAGTGACAATATTTTTCAACATGATGCATTCTGTGGATGGGAAAACATCATCGGGTCATCATCGACATGAGTCAAGACAGTATTGATCAGTAGCACAATCACATTATCACACTGTAACATTATTAGGGGAAAACATGGTGCGTCCCGTGGACAGTAAAGCACCACCGTCACTGACATAAGTGAATAAAGCTGCTGTCACAGCAGATGTTGTGACATAAGATAACAGGAATGTCTGCACTAATATACTACATATTCATCAGTTTGGGTTTACCAGGAAACACCAGCACACCGAGCTTCAAAAACACAAAACACAACTCCTCCGCATATCTAATCAGGCAAGCAAAATAATCGGCTCACCCCAAACTCCTCTATGTGAACTGTATAACCGCTCAGTGATCAGGAAAGCCACCCCGATCACTGAGGACCCTTCTCACCCCCTCCACCACTCCTTCCAGTTACTGCCATCAGGCAGACACTACAAAGTCCCGAAAGGCCCGAAAAAACATATACAATAAAATCCTTCATCCCCTCTGCAATACCCACCCTGAACAATCTAAAACAGACACTGTGCTTTAACCCGCTTTTATCAGCTGCTGTTTTAACTGTCCTTTTTTAAATATTTGTTTTAAATGTGTTTTGAATGTGAATTATGTGTTTTGTTGAGCCTGTCAAAAGAGAATTTCTGTCACTGTTGGGACAGATGATAAAGTTTATATGTTCTATTCTATTCTAACACCCACACATCACGGACAGTACAATATCCAAAACACAAGTTTCACTCTCAGTGGTTTCTGTAACATGAGGAACACTTTCAAAACTACTAAAGTCACCCAACGCCACTGTTCCAACACACATGCAGCCTGTGAATGCATGGCACACGTATATTCATTATTCATCACAGTTAAAGCAGTCTTTTGCGATACCTATATCGTGCCTATTGATATCGCGATGAAGGTAAATTTTCGATATATTGTGCAGCCTTAACCACAACCTAACAAGGCAAAAACCAAAAAGCAAGGACAGAAAGGTGCTGAAAACATTTATAAAAACATTCCAAGTCACTGTCAGTGGGTTCAAATTATAACCCGAGGCCTTGTTGGCTAACATCAAATAAGTATTTATGAAAACTCGAGCAAGAAAGTGAAAAAAGGTAAATATTAGCAGTGTCTTTATACAGTACATGTGTGTACTCTGAATGGATGACCAAAAACCTGAAAGTTTAACAACAGTGTCTTGTTTATGTCAGCAGCTCCTCAGATTTGAGTTGGTTTAAGAAGTTAACATTTCCTTTGTGCCTTTTAAAGGTTATGGAAATTAACACGGGTCACGTGCAGTGTTTTGTCAGCGGAATGCTGCGGGCTCTGAGCTTCTGTTTTCTTTGAGATGGAGAGATAGAGCGCTGTTTGCCAGTGCGTCATGGTTAGTTAACAAGTCTCTGACTACCTGCATACAAATAAATCGACAAAGTTCCTGCCACATGGCTGCTGTTATCTGTTATTCTTAGTAGTTTTATATGAGAAGCTATAACTCACTCGACAGAGAAAGACTACCAGTCTGAACCCCCCACAACGCTAAGTTTGGGTCAAAGAAAAAATCTGCAAACTGCGAGACAAATTGCTCCCGGGGAATAATGAAAGAACCTCTGAACTTGAGTAATTGAGTTACATAAAACAGAAATGTACAAAATCAGCGTCGCCTTTAAACCCAGTCTCTTCCTCTCTCGTGTCTACCAATCTTTCTCTCTCTTGTCTGCCAATCTAGTCTCTGTTACACCCTATGTTCCCACTGAGTCATATTATTTCCATATTTATGTCGGCAGCAGCCCCTCGCTTTGATCTCCAGCCTCGTTCAGAGGCTGATCCTGTTATGGCTTGTTCCTGTAAATACTTTGAAGTGCTCCAGGATTAGAAGATTGTGGACCCAATGAAAAAAAAACAAACAGCTCTTTACATTTACTTACATTTATAAGGCCCCTTAAAACACAAAAAAATCATTTGGTAACAGTAGATGGAAGTTTACTCTGTAATTGTTGGTAATTGTGGTGCCGCTGTTTATGGGCCCTGACAGAGTAAGATTCTGAGTGATTGAATTTGGAGTGTATTTCTGCCACACACAGCATTCGGCCTTTGAAACTTGACAGCAGCTGGGTTTTGCACACCATAACCATCTTTCTGCTGACCGTTTGCTCCACATGGGTAAGGCTAGAAAATTGAAGCGAGCAGGATAACACTGAGCATGCACGCTCGTCTGAGTTTGACGATGACAAGATGGGACACACGAAAACACATTCAATATACATGCAAACAAGACTCAGAGTCTACAGGCATGTTAGTGGCGGTGTGAGGCCGTACGCAGGCACAGTGGTGCTGGAAGCTGAAAGCCAACTCATCTGAGTTTACTATGTTAGCACACTAACATTAGCTGATTAGCACTAAACACAAAGTACAGCTGAGGTTGATGGGAATAGTTTTACAGGTATTTAGTTATAAACCAAACTTTTAGACATATGAAGTGTTTGACCTGATGATGGTGTTCAATGAAAAATAGGGCTGAAATGTCACCTCAAGAAACTCAAGTACCTCTATTACAAAAAAAAATCATTGCATCCAAGATAGGGTTGGGTACCGTTCATAATTGAACCAATACGGTACTGGTACCGGTATCTGGAATTCGATACCAGTACCAAATGGTACCTTATTTCCGTACTTTTTAACCCTATGGGCCCTAGGCCTTTTTGGGGTATTTTTACTGCCTTTACTTTTAAGCTCATATCACAGTCATTATAAAGGCTACATCACATGCTATATCTTTTTTTTTTTTTTTCAGGACAATCTGGGCTAACCAGATTTGCCATCATTCCATGTCCTTCTATGTGCCTGTATTTTATATTAATTTTTATATCAATGGAAAAAACAAATCCGTGTGCCTAAATTCTTACATTTTTACATGTATCTCAGCATAGCAAGTTGGAAAAAGACACATTCTGCCATATATGAAGAGAGGAGACTCTCTGGAATCTGGCAATATACGAACCATGATGCTGGGACATTCTGTCACTTCACAGTTGCCCAAAACATGTGGTTTGTGCCAGGCGGACATGATTGCCANAAGATCTGTATAATGGATTGTAAAGAAATTTGTCAGGTTTTTATTTTGTAGACAATTGATCTGGATTTATATAGGATAGGATGACAGCACAATAATGTGTGTGGTCCTGCGCTTTCATGTGATATGTGTGGCATTTCTGTGCGAGCCTACGTTCGTGAGTAATCCATCCAACAGTAATATGTGTGCAGAGCTGTATGAAAGCTCTGTTATACATCATTTTATTGTACTTTTATCAATTTTTTCGCTGTGAAAACATTGGATTACCGACAAGTGCTTGGCCTTGTCGGAAAGCTACAGTTCTGCTGTTTCACGTGATATGCGTGGCTTCTCACTATGACGCACGGTCGTGGAGAAAATCCACAGAGAAGAACGGGTGTGAATTTGGACGCACTATGTGTCATTTGGGCCCATAGTCTAAACTTCTCAGTTTCAACATTTTATTGAGAACATTTAGGAACAGTGCTGCACATTAACTTTTGTCTGCACATTTTTTTTGTCACCATTGTTGTTGAGACTGAGGTGCGAGTCATGCGCTCTCACTCCGCCTCCACCTCAGGTACCGAAATTTTGCACCGATTCATTTTAAGTGAATCGGTACTCGGTAGTACCGACGTGAATCGGTACCAAGTACAAAAAGTACTGAGTTTTGGTACCCAACCCTAATCCAAGATTTGTTTAATCCACATAAACATTTACAGGTTCACGGTTTCTTTATTATCACCTGGAGGTAAATCTGTTGTGCAGATGGAAAATTCAGCATTCCAAAACAAAACATCTCACAGCAATACAGATTTAAAGACGTAAAAACAAGTATCATCTTGTATGAAAACGGTATCAAAGTATAAGAACAACTATGAATGCAGCACAGCACACTGTTTCACATTAAATATTATTACTATCACACAACACCCTTACACCGTGGACATCAGAGAGGTGAAGAGAAGAGACAGGCCTGAGAAGATGACAGAAAATGTCCCAAGTTTTGGATCATTAAAGCTAGAACAAAATGTACACTGTACACTGTGTCTATTGTAAAACTCAACTAGCCTACCACAATAGCACAACATCAATGCTTCAGCATCACAGCAGAAAGCATCCAGTCGACAGGGCGATCCCAGCACTCAGAGGACAAAAACATGTGATGTAATGGTATGTATGGACTCTTGTTCCAGCGTTCCTGTCAACTTGTTTTGCCTCCTATAAACACCACAAAGCCCTCAAATAAGGCAATAAAGGCTGTATACAAAGAAACCTGTAGGTCTATAAGTTAAGATGCACGACTAAAACACAATGTTTATTATGATATAATTAATATTTTTGCCTTAGTTTTAGGTTGTATGTATACTTTTTTAAAATAGTTTATTTTTTAGTTTATATTTCTCAAAATGTTTGCAGGAAATAAAAAAAAACCCACCGAATGTAATATGGCACTTAAATGAGTTTAGTTTTTACAGATAATATCACTGTATGCAATTTTATCAAAACAAATCTTATTTTTCTAAAAATGAAACCAATGCGTTGTTCATTTTAAGAGACTTGTCTTATTTTCTTTGGTATATCACTATTGCTGTTTAATAAAGCTAAGTAAATCTTAGCCGATTACTCAGCTAAACAATGAAATAATCGGTGGAGTACTCAATTACTAAAATAATCGATAGCTGTAGCCCAAACGAAAATATATCACTAAAGATCACAATCACAATTCATCCTTGGAGGAACGTGAATATGTGCACCAATGTCTACAGCAATCTCTCCAATGGTTGATGAGGTATTTCACTCAGAACCATAAATATTCAACATCAGGGTGGTGCAAGATGAGATGTCTTGGGACCATCTATCAGGATTCATTCTCTGAAAACAAAACTCAACGGCAATCTATCCAATATTTGCAAAGAAATGTCACTAAAAACAAGAATGTCAACCTAAACCTGGCTGTTCAACAGGGGTCAAGGTGTCATGGAAGTAAAATATGTCTGAAAATAGACATTAACATGCATCCAACATATTATTAGCAAAGATAAATCTGCCCATTCATTAAAAAACCCTATTAAATTTACAGTACATTAATGATAGGCCAACTGTTACCTATGAATCCTTGTACAATCATGTGAATTAGCTAATGCTAATCACTGTGCAGCACCAAAGATACTCTATAAGAAAAGATAATGCAATACAAGCTGCTGCAGTGGTACGTAATGGTATACACTTCCGGCCTCCTAGGTGGGTGTGGTCGCCTCTCCCCAGCACCCCCTCACCTCGTTTGAAAGTGTATTAAATGTTGTGTGGATGGATGAAATCACATTCAAACAATACAATGCTATATTCTGTACAAAGTTAATGTTTGTTCCTTATTTTGCGGTTTGATTTTATTTAGTAGCTTAATGTCTGATATCAATCGAGTGTAAGATCACATCAGTTGCTGACTGTATCCACGTTCACTTTTCCCATTGAAATGAATGGACTTAGGGCCACCGCTTGTCTCATAAAGTGGTGAACAGTTACAGGAAATGAATCTAAAGTGGGCCGTCTCTGGCAGCACTCATCCATAAAGCGGGGTGACCTAGTTGCCCTTTAAGCCGATTAACTGTATATTTTATTCCAAGTGTTTGGACATTCTTGTGAGCTAAAATGTGTCCCTTTGTAACTTTTCAAGAAAGAGTTTCTGACTCTCAATCCACCTCAGAAACCGCCAGCAAAAGTGCAAAGGGTGAGGCTAACACACTTCGCCATGCTACAACTGCTGCTGACTTAGCAGCTACAGGCCAGCAGAAATGAGAGAAGGCCCAAAAACATTCAGAGAATTATCTCAAGTCTAAGTCAGTTTTATACCAAACATGTAGCAGAGGGGCCCCGCTCCATTTAGCTTTGAGCTAAAGGATCCTTGGCCTGAAAAATATATAGGAAATCATGGGTTTGCAAAGTCCGTAGTATTCATCCTCTGGGGATCAAAGATGTCTGGACAAAGATTCATGGTGATCCATCCAATAGTTGTTGAGATACTTCTGAAGCAACCAGCCAGTAGACTAACATTGCCATCCATAGAGCAACAGCGCTATAAACACACACAGACACATTCTCATGTTTTCAAGAGGGGCAGATCCTGAGACGTGTTTTTTACGATATTCTGGTCAGTGGATTTCAGTGAGCACAGGTGCTGTCTGATCCTGTGTATCAGCCCTCTGAATCACCCAACCCTTGAAAAGAAAAAAACTCAATTACACCCCAGTGCGCTTTTCCACGCGATGCAGAGAACAAAGACACTGCGATCCTTTTAAGTGACAAAAAGGCGAAAATAAAAACAGAAAGCCAACTAAAAGAGGAATGTGTGGTGGTGGCTGCTCCACATCCCCTTGTACTTGTCAAGAAATGTAAAGAGTTTCTTCTCTTCGCCCTTTTATGAAAGCCTGTTAACTGTCGCACAAGTAGTGACCGCAGCTGTTTCGTGACATTTATTTTCTTGTCGTTTTTTTCCCATCGTTCTCTAATTGGCTTCTGTTTGTGCCCTCCTCTTATGTGGTCTCTCTACACTCAGCTTAAATGAATGTACACTCAGGCTCGCTTCGGGGCGGAAAAAAAGCTAGACTTGTATAAGTTTTTTAGTGGTGGCAGCATAAATGTTGTAGGTCACAGAAATTATTATCTTTAATTCTGAGGCTGCGAGTCTCTTGATTTTTGGTTGCTGCGTGTGGGTGACCTCATCCACTTCATTGCACATTTCATCGCATATTTCCTGTCCTTTTGCCACTTGGTCTGTGGTCTATCACCCTTCATCGTGTGGTCTCCCTCTGACCAAATCACCAAGCTGTGTAAATTGCACATTGGGACAGACAAAAGAGCAGGGTATCATTTTGACTACTGTACGCTGTGGCACAGTATTAAATGAATGAAGTAGTAAGCCGGACACACACGCTGCCTGCACAGTTTGCATGTTTGATCTCCCTCTGAAGTGCCTCCAGTGCTTTGATATTCTAGAGTGTGTCTTTTGACGTCATGACAGCCTGTCAAAATGACTTTTTCTTTGCTGCTCTTTACAATAAACTCTGAGAAAGACCTCTTTTAACCTACAAAATCCCTCATCTCACACTCAACTCAACCCAGTCACCAGAATAAACGTTGCATTATATGTTACTGCTGAAAACCGATATGTTTGCAAGTTTCATATGTAGTGAATATGTTAAAACTTTACATTTCTTACTGTGGTTAACGTATGATTAGGTTGAGGCACAAAAAACACTTGGTTAGGGTAAGGAAAACATGTTTTGGCTTAAAATATTGGGTTTGATCACTACAAACATAGATGCACATGTCCTGAACTTGTGCAAAAAAACAATCACATTTGACGCTACAAATATGGCTGAACATGTCCCCAACTGGTGTTAAAAGCACCCACTTCTGTCGCCACAATATAGCTGAACATGTCCCAAAAACACCTGCTTTTGTCATTACAAATATGATTTGACATGTCCCAAACTTGTCTTAAAGACACCTGCTTTTGTCACCACAATATGGCTGGACAGGTCCCAAAAAACATCTGCTTTTGTCGTTACAAATACGACTTGACATGTCCCAAACTCGTGTTAAACGAGTTTGGCTTTTGTTGCCACAATATGGCCGAACATGTCCCAAAAAAACCCTGCTTTTGTCGATGGAAATACGACTTGACATGTCCCGAACTCGTGTTAAAGACACCCGCTTTTGTCACCACAATATGGTCGAACATGTCCCAAAAAACATCTGCTTTTGTCGTTACAAATACGACTTGACATGTCCCATGTGTCCCATGTGCGTAAAAAACCCCCAAAAAAAACATGCTACAAATACAGCTCGACATGAACTGACACTGAAAAAAACCCACTTTTGTTGCTACAAATACAACTAAACATGTCCCAAACTTGCATTAAAAACCACCCACTTTTGATGCTACAAATACAGTTGGACTGGTCCCAAACTTGCTTTCAAAATAACCCTTTTTCTTTTTGCTACAAATAAAGCTAAAAATGTCCCTAACTTATGTAGAAAACAACAAAAACAAAAAAAACAACGCTTGCTTTTGTTGCTATAAATACAGCTGGACATGTCCCGAACTCACGCTTAAAATTTTGCTGCTATAAATACAGCTGGACATGTCTTGAACTGACATTAAAAAAACTATTTTTGTCACTACAAATACGACTGAACATGTCCCAAACTTGTGTTTAAAACCCGCTTTTGTTGCTACAAACATGGCAGGACATATCCCTAACTAGTGCTAAGGAACACCCACATTTGTTGCTACAAATATGGCAGGACATATCCCAAACTAGTGCTAAAGAACACCCACATTTGTTGCTACAAATATGGCTGGACATGTCCCAAACTAGTGCTAAAGAACACCCATACTTGTTGCTACAAATATGGCTGGACATGTCCCAAACTAGTGCTAAAGAACACCCACATTTGTTGCTACAAATTTTGTTGCTACAAATGTGGCAGGACATGTCCAAAACTAGCGCTAAAGAACACCCACATTTGTTGCTACAAATTTGGCAGGACATGTCCCAAACTATTGCTAAAGAACACCCACATTTGTTGCTACAAATATGGCAAGACATGTCCCAAACTAGTGCTAAAGAACACCCACATTTGTTGCTACAAATTTTGTTGCTACAAATGTGGCAGGACATGTCCAAAACTTGCGCTAAAGAACACCCACATTTGTTGCCACAAATATGGCAGGACATGTCCCAAACTAGCGCTAAAGAACACCCACATTTGTTGCTACAAATATGGCAGGACATGTCCCAAACTAGTGCTAAAGAACACCCACATTTGTTGCTACAAATTTTGTTGCTACAAATGTGGCAGGACATGTCCAAAACTAGTGCTAAAGAACACCCACATTTGTTGCTACAAATATGGCAGGACATGTCCCAAACTAGTGCTAAAGAACACCCACATTTGTTGCTACAAATATGGCAGGACATGTCCCAAACTAGTGCTAAAGAACACCCACATTTGTTGCTACAAATATGGCAGGAAATGTCCAAAACTAGTGCTAAAGAACACCCACATTTGTTGCTACAAATATGGCAGGACATGTCCAAAACTAGTGCTAAAGAACACCCACATTTGTTGCTACAAATATGGCAGGACATGTCCCAAACCAGTGCTAAAGAACACCCACACTTGTTGCTACAAATATGGCAGGAAATGTCCCAAACTAGTGCTAAAGAACACCCACATTTGTTGCTACAAATATGGCTGGACATGTCCCAAACTAGTGCTAAAGAACACCCACACTTGTTGCTACAAATATGGCAGGACATGTCCCAAACTAGTGCTAAAGAACACCCACATTTGTTGCTACAAATATGGCTGGACATGTCCCAAACCAGTGCTAAAGAACACCCACATTTGTTGCTACAAATATGGCTGGACATGTCCCAAACTAGTGCTAAAGAACACCCACATTTGTTGCTACAAATATGGCTGGACATGTCCCAAACTCACTTTAAAAACACCCACTTTTTTGCTACAAATACAGCTAAACATGTCCTAAACACATGTTAAAAAACACCTGCTTTTGTTGCTACAAAAACAGCTGGACATGTCCTGAGCTGTCCCTAAAAACAATCTGCTTCTGTCGCCTCAATACGCCTGCAAATGTTCTGAACTGACATTTAAAAAACTACTTTTGTCACTACAATAATGGCAGGACATTTCCCAAATTATAAAAAAAACACCCGTCCTGAATTCACTTTAAAAAACACCTGCTTTTGTTGGTCTTGAACAAAGGTCTGATGCTGCCTGCTGCTTCGCAAATGCAACTCACATACATGTTATATGAACTACATCATATGCATGACATGTACACATGTAACATATTTGTGGTTTGTAGCAATGTACAATGCCAACATCTTATTTTGGCATCTGTGCTGCTGAACTTTATTTCGTAGTTAAAAAACAATCTTTAAACTTAACATAAAATATTATTATTGTAATAAACAGCACCCACAACAAATATTCTTGATGTATTCCCAACTTATAAAATCAGTTTCATCGTAAAAAACAAGCCAAGAAAACACAGTTGGGCTGAAAGCAGAAGCACACACTCATCTACCGCAACAGGCCACAGAAGCTAACCAGTTTTTATAGTACAGTGAATAAGATGTGAATAAGCAGGATAAATGGATAATGCATAGCCAGGAGGTTGCGCATAGGAAGTGTAACCATCAGACCTTATTGTGTTCTTTGGACATGTGTGACTTTACATTCCTACTCACTACCCAGGGCTTGTAAAGATAGTATAACGACAAACACAGACAGCAACCGGAATAAAAACAAGCCTCCTTAGAGCGCACACACACACACACACACACACACACACACACAAACACATAGTTACTGGAAGAGTGACAGAGGATTGCAACGGGAGAAAAAACACAGAGAGAAAAACAAGTGGGCAAAACCACTTGGGGAAAAAAACACCCTATATTATCAGGGGTGGAGATCTGCCACAAGCACATTCCTGATTCAATAGTCACTTCATCCCAAGCTATTTCAATATTGGTAAATACTGTAGTGTATCTACAGCCTGGCGACGCTACACCTGACAGACATAACACCTCGTGGGCAAGACATAATACTGCGGTTGTATTGTACAACAGGAGCTGATAACAAAAAAATCATCACAATTATCTATCTATCTATCTATCTATCTATCTATCTATCTATCTATCTATCTATCTGAACAAATAAAGAGACATTTTGTGATGTCTGTCTTTCCTGCTGTGTGTCTAAAGAAGGATCTCATATCTATATGGAAGACATAAAGCTACAGGCAGCAGCCGATTAGCTAAGCTTCCCATAGGATGCTACTGCTCCAGGCCAAGACACAGTCCCGCACATAACCTTCCACAGAAAACCACAACTTATCATTTTTACACTTCAGTGTTTGTACGTATTAAACAAATAAGATGCAATGTGTGATAAGCCGCCCACATATAATCAGCAGTAAAACCGCTCTGCACTGGCTGTGCCATTGTTTTCCTATAGGGAGAATGGTTTGGCCCAACTAGGCGAAAGCTTTGCCTGGAAATTGCCTCTGAGCGCCGTGTCTGAGGTTCAAATTATTTCAACCTTGTTTGCCACTGACCTTTTAACCAATGACGTAAGAGCTGTATGTGACACAGCCATAAGCAAGCACAATACGTTGCCACAATACAGCAAGACATGTCCCGAAAAACATCTGCATTTGTCATTACAAGGACAGCTAGACATGTCCCAAAGTCACGTTAAAAACATCCGCTTTTGTTGCAATATGGGATGGAACCATAAGCGAGAAGCAACACATGCAGGCAGGAGAGAACCTAATACCCCTTTTCCAACAAACTTAGTGCGTGTACACAGGTTTTTTAAACACTGGAAAACACGCAAAAAAAGGTAATAGACATTTTTTCCACCGCCAGTGGACTTGTGCTGTGTACGCGGCTAAAAAACAGTTGACAAGCATGCCTTTCTGGGTTTTTTTTAAACTGGTATGTCAAGTTTGACATCATGGACAGGCATGAAAATGATGGTAATTTGGCCAATGGTCGAGGAAGTATTTCCATCACTGCCAATCAGAGCCGGAGCTGATAGAAACATGTTACTACTGCACAGTCATTTGACCTGGGTGTGAATTCCAGTTGTAACTTTTCATTTAAGACAAAAGCCAAATGTTAGCGGGTGTTAGTGGGGGTGTTTTTGTGCAGTGGGAAAGGGGCTCAAAGGAGAGCTATAAAAAACCTCAACCTCTTCCCTGAACTCTATAACACAACATTAAAAACAAACCACGATCTCGCCAGGAAAGTCATCTATGTGGAAATGTCAGCTTTTAGATGGGGCTACCAGGTTTATGAATAGACAGATTACAATTTAAAGTTGAAAAACTTAGCTAAATCCAATGCTTACGTTAGCTCTGCTGCTGATATATGCTAGCTATAGCAGGCAGACACAGTGACAGGGCGCTATGCTTCGCATTACAAGCATCTTGTCAGAATGGCAACTACCAGGGCCTTCTTTTGAAATAAACTCAAATGCCGTCGTTCATAAAATCGTCGTGTTCTTTGAGGTTTAACCACAATAAAACAGCCTGCGACTGCAACTGTAGATAATATTTACCTGCCGTGCATTTTGCCTCTGTATGTTCTGTGCACTGCCTCGGGGTGAGAAAAGAACAAGGCAGATTTAGAGGTGCTAGTAGGTGTATGTTTTTTACTGTGGGGCGAACCAGGCTAGCTGTTTCCAGTCTTTATGTTAAGATAAGCTAACCAGCTGCTGGGAGTAGGTTCATGTTTAATGTACAGACATAATAACGGTAACAATCTTCTCATCTAACTCTCGATTCGAAATCATATTAGCATATTTCCATTAACAGAACACTAAACTGATAATCTGCAGAACCTCAGCAGACATAAAAATCAAAACAAATCAAAAGCACAGTGGGTCAGTTTCTATGAACTAGAGAGAAACAAAACATTATGCATAACCCATGACGTGTGTGTCTAAGCATTGTGTATTAGCAATTCTTCTGAAGCAACATGAGCAATTTTGTCAGCCTGTAGAATGCAGCTTTGGACGTCTGCCTGGCCAAAATAGGAGCCAAATACATTTTTGATTACACTGAAAAAAAAGCATTTGAAATGAAAAGTTAATGAATCAGTAACGATAGAGTGCAAACACAGAGACAGAGCATCATAAAATGGCATGGGGAGGAAATACAGGGGCTTTGTGTAGAGGGGTGAACAGTGGGATTGAAAGCAGGAGGCGGCAGGAGATAGAGAGTGAAAAGGCAGAGAAAAGAGCAAGAGGCCGAGACGCTGAGGGGGTGAAGGGTCACAACCCTGACACGTGTAGCTAGTTGAACCTTCAACTTTTAGCGGAGGTCACCGCCGGGAGGCTTGGAGGGGAAGCGCTTTATTGTTCTGGGTTACGAGCTCCTCGCCAGCGCTGTTAGGAGCCCCTAAATCACACACACACACATAGACACACACACTGCGGGTCATTCGGGGCTGCCTGAGCCAGATACTGCCTGGCCTGAGCACATTTTTCCCCTGGTAAAGTCTTTATCCTAGACGCCTCACCCGTCTATTCCAAGAGGCTGCTGAAATGGAAAAGACGAGGTGGGTTTTATTCCGGACTGTTTTATGATACCGACTAATGTATATGAAAAGACATCACCTCATAAACCAATAGAGTTCCCGTGATCGTGCACCTACTTAATGCACCATGCAGGGTATTTCACATGAAACATGAGAGCTGCAAAATGTATTCAGATAATGACATGAAGTGTAATGCTGAACATAGAAGGGTAGTTTGTGTGATTACATTAGTAGAGCTGAAACAATTAGTCAAATAAAAGATTAGATCAAAAACAGAAAATGAACATGCAACTATTTTGATTACTGATTTATAGTTTGGGTCATTTTTTTAAGCAAAAGAAATCAATCATTGTGTGACTGCAGCTTCTCAAATGTGAAGATTTGTGCTGCTTTATTTGTCATATATGATAATAAATGTGAAAGCCTTCAGGTTTTGGACGTGGAAAACAAGCACAATAACGTGCAGACTAATCAACAGTGAAAATACTCATTAGTTGCTCAAGCTGCAGCGAATAATTGATTAATCGACTACATGTCAACTACTGAAAAAATCACTAATTAATTTGAGTAATTTTTCAAGGAAAAACAGTCAAAATTCTCTGATTCCAGCTTCGTAAATGTGAATATTTCCTGGTTTCTTCACTCCTCTTTGACAGTAAAATGAATATCTTTGGGTTGTGGACAAACCCAGACATTTGCGGACGTCCTCTTGGGGCTTTGGGAAACACTGATTAACATGTTCCCACCATTTTCTGACACTGAATAGGCCAGACAACTTATTGATTAATCAAAAAAATAATCCACAGATAAACTGACAGTGAAAATAATTGTTAGCTGCAGCCTGACAGTGTATATTAGATTCACTGAAATCATAACATATTTTCAGTATTGGACAGCACAGTCTTTGAAATATCAAACTCAAGGTTGAGGTTGCGGGCTTAGGTTTCATTTGGGGCTCCAGAAAATCCACCAGAAAATGTTGAGTGTGCGACACTTATCTGCCTGCATTCTGTTTGCACCAATTTGTGCCTTTCCTGCATCAATGTATGGTATAACTGTTATTACTTTAGTCAAAACAAAAATCCTGTGCAACTTTCATGTTCTAAATTCTAAATACCCCCCTGAAATCTAGGCCTATGTTTGAGGCAGTGGAACTTTACTTGAGTATTTTCATTTCATGCAACTTTTTATTTCTGATACACAACTACTTTATTAGCTACAGCTATAGTTACTTCTCACACTAAGATGTAACATGAAAAATCACACAGTGAGCTTATAAAATACAATGAATTCAGGTAACTGAGTTTGTGACATCTCAGTACTTCTGCTTCCTGTGTAGGTGTACACCCAAGCATTGTTCAAAGTTCTGCTGCTGCTGACCATGGTGCTGGTACCAGAGATGGGAAAGACGAGGTTGGTGATTTTGTGTTTCTAACTCTGCATATGAGATTCCACTGTCTTGATTTCCATCGTGCCAAGTTTGTATAATCTTTGCATAAAATACACGAGCCTCATATGCATTGGCTTGTAGGGTTTCAGACATGTCATGAACTCTTGGTTAAATTTTCAATGGATTCAGGGTGCTCTCAGACCTCGAGTTGTCTTGCTTTGGTCTGAATCAGGGATTGATATTGTATCAAAGTTGTATAATTGCCTAGAGTTGGTTCGTGTTCTCACGGCAGCATTTACAAGAGGACCAGATCAAATGCCTTGTGTGAGAAAGCTGCTCTTGATTGGTCAGAAAAATCCAGGAAGTAAAGCAAACGTTAAAGAAGAGTACACTTGCAAGATAAATGTGACACTTTCTAATGTCACAATGGAGGGACAACTACGCAGGTTGATTTTAGCGCTGCTCATCGTGGACTATATTGCTGTCATTGTTCAGTTTAGTCAAACCATACAGTTTGAAAACGAGGCGCGGCTCCAACTAGAAAACAATGTTTTGATGCATTGGATGTGCTGAATGTGCATATTAAGGCAGTACAGGAGGAGGTGCACATTAATAATCCTCCAGGACTGTAACATGCTCATGTTTAACCCAAACAATGTGTCACATGACTGCAGTTGCTTCACATCCAGGTCGGAACATGTTCTCACCACAAAGGAACCGCACCAGAGTTCCTTTGTAACCGGACCGAGACCACCTCTTCAAGAAGGTCTCGGTCCGGTTGTTTTGGTGCACACCTGAGTGTGATTGCTGTGTTCACACGAACCGCACTGAGGGGGCAAACAAACTTTAGTTTGATTGAACCAAACCAAACAGGGCAGGTGTGAAAGCCCCCTTAGGGTACAGTGACATCTGCCTCGCAGTCAGTGAATCCTCTGCTTTTAGCATCAAACAAAATATGAGTGTTGTTGGTTCCGCTATCTGCATGAAGTTAATGTGAGAGGCATACAGTAAATTATTTTAAAAACAGATGGTAACAATTATTTTAAAATTTTACAATGCAGCATCGGAAAAAAACCCGATTCCTATAGTTGTGCTTCGCATGTCTGAACATTTTTAAGACTTCTGAAAGATTGATTTAAGACATTTTAATTCCAATTAAGGCTTTATTTTTAGATTAAGGAATTCAATGCCTTTTAAGACTTTCACGGAGGATCTGCAGGAGCTCTGTGATAATCTAACATACAGTATCATAATATAATCACTCACAAAGTACCATTTTTTGCTAAATGAGTACTTTAACTTTTGATACTTTGAGTACAAATTGCTGATAATACTTGACTGTACTTTTACAGTTTTGAATGCAGGACTTTTTTACCCAGTAAAGGATCTCACTGATTATTTTATATACAAATCTTTGAATTGTTTTACATTTTACATTAATGATGAACAGATAACCATGTCAAATTACAACAGAAATTGATTTTGTCCAGTTACTATTTAAACGTTCACTTTCAGTACATCAAAACAACCGACTTGGACATGAGTTTAGAAAACCTCGTGAGGCATGTGCTGCTCCAGCAATGTGTGTCTAATTCAAACCTTTAAAACCAGATTCAAATCTAATTTGACCATAATCTGAGCCCAATCGGTAGGTGTTCCTCATTGATTTATTGTAAACTCTGGTAAGTGTCAGTGTGAGAGGTAGCAGAGAGGAGTGTGATGATGATAACCTCAAATGAATTCTCCTCTCTCCACCCTCCTCCACAGTTTATTAGTTTAGGCCAGAGGCCACTTGTAGCCTTGCAGAGTGGACGGTAATTGTGTGCGTGCTCCTTAAGCACCGACCGCAGCAATAATAGACTGAATTATACAATAAATTCCCTCCAGATGTGCTCCCTCCACTCCCACCCACCCACTCCAATTTGACAGTTCGCACACCCACAATCTGCGAAAGGAGGCCTCCGTCCGCACACACACACACACACACACACACACACACGTACGTGCACTCACTCACCCATATACAGGCTTACAAATGTACATACACACACGCGGTGGCTTAGTTGCAGTGTTTGCATTGTCGGATTGTTTCCATACTGGTGTTAGCTTGCTGCGTTTCCTCACTGCTGGTGTAATTACAGGTCGTATTAGCTGATAGTGTTTTGCTAACCTCCTAATAGATGTCCTCCTGCCTCGGAAACCTCACAGAGAGTCCATTCAATAATAAGCAGCCTCTCTAATACCCAACACTATTAGACACACAGGCTGATGTTTAGAAGTACTTACATACGCTTGTCCTACTTGCTTGAGAACAAAAAGATGCTCAGCTCACATTTAAATGATGTGGAGTTTTCTATAAATTTTTGATTGGCGTTATAAATATTGGAGAAAACGCAGTGAAAGTACATCCTGAATAAAAACACCCTGCATGGGAATCTGCCCGTCTATTTCTGTCATATGGAGGAGGCATGAGAGAGGAGGAGGAGGATAAGGACAAGAGGAAGAGAGGCGAGGAAAAGAGTGGTCAGACTAATTATTATGTACACTGCTGCTGAAATGTGAGGCCGTTTTCCGGGGGGGGTATTTCTTCCAAAAATGTTTTCATTCCAGATTTTTGTGTACTTCAGCCTACCGTCATAGAAACAGGGTTTCATATTTTCTTATGGCTAAATATTGCCCAGCTCTCAGCCGGCGTTGTGCTGATGCAGGCGGATGGTGAGAGAGTGGACCACCAGTTAGATTGGCTGCTACACTTTCTCTTGAGGCTCTGTTGGTGTGCTGCTGTCAGGAGCTCAGCATCAGCCTGCACAGTGCCACCCAGTGTTCAACCACGGGCCTTTAGCACAGCACAGAGAAAATGAACAAAGTGAGTAAACATGATAAATATAAATTATAGGATTATTAAGTCGTGGAAGAAGTATTCAGATCTTTTACTTTAAGTAAACGTTTCATCTCACTATAAATATACTTCAGTACAAGTAAAAATCCTGCATTTATTGAGTATTATCAGCAAAAATAAAGGATGAAAAGTATTATTTTATGTAAAATGGTCCCTGTGAATGATGTCTTATTATTAATGCATAACATGTAAGCAGCATTTTAATGTTCAAGCTGGTCGAGCTAATGAGAGCTGTTTTATAAACTGCTTGAATCTAGAGCAGTTCCTATTTTATAAACTGATCATGTCTTGTGTGTCTATTTTATAATTTGTTTATAAAGTCACAAGTAAATATAGCTTTTAAATGAAGTGCAGTAAAAATACAAGAGTAGCAGACCAGGTGTTACATATTAGGTTAGACAAATGCAGACTTTTCCTTAAACGTAGAGACAAAAAGGAGATCAGGGTATGTTTGAAAAGGTTTGGGGAAGTGTAAGGACTTATCAGATGATGAAGAGGAAGAGTGGGTACTGCAATAGAAACCTCACAATATGGTTAATTTAGGCTCAATTTAAATGAATATATGAAATAATTTTAACATGTTTTTTAAGATTTGCGTAGCTACAAAATATGTCTTCATGTCTGAGGAGTTGTTTCTTTGTCTTTTGTGCTTATGTGTGTCTCAGTGTGAGCTTCAGTCGATGAGGCACCCATTTGTTTCTTGTTTTATACATATGTACACTTGTATGTAAAAGAAAAAAATATACAATGCATGCCTCTGAAATGTGGTGGAGTAGAGGTATAAAGCAGAAGAAAATGGACATACTCTGACAAAATACAGGCACCTCAAAATTGTACTGAAGCACAATACTTCAGTAAACCTACTTACTTTACTTTCTACAACTGGCATTAAGAGAAAACATTGCATGGTGGTCAAATTATTAAAGTCTGTATGATCTTTTCAAAGTACAAAGTGACACAAGAGGCTGGGGAAAAAGGGAGTAGTATGCTACTGAGGTCTTTAAATTAACTGAGTGCAACAAGGCACAGTTAATGATATAAATGCACCAAAAGGGTCACCCTGCCAGCAAAATCTAAAACTTGCCACCACTCCCTGAGGAGTTTTAATGCCACAATAAATGTAAGATGATAACGTTTTCTTTTCTGTTCTCATGTCTGTTTACATCTGTCATACAACAGAAGTAAAAACACAGTGTTCTCAAGTAGTGTCAGGACTTTTCATCAAACTATATTGTGTGAACAGTCTAATACTGTAATTAGGGCTGGGCGATACATCAATATCATCTAACATGTTGGATATGGTAATAATATAAATGTTGTCTTTTCCTGGTTTTCAAGGCTGCATTACAGTACTTTAATTTTCTGAATTTACCAGACTCAGGGTTCCCACACGTTTTCATGGATGAAATTTTAAAACTTTCCATGACTTTAAAAACCATTAATATTTTTTTTCCCCTTGCCCCATTTGCTGGGCGTTTTTTAAACATCTCAGATTCAAAGTCTATTCAAACATAATTTCTATTAGCAGGCATACACGGAGGGAGAGATGGGCCGCAGGGTGAAAATGAAGAAACGTATGAGATGGTAAACAAAATGTTGTCAAACTCCTACGAATAATAGAGCTAGGTTATGTGAACAGCTACAGAAAATACATAGATGACTGTAACAATTTCTGTACACACACACACACACACAACAAAATTCCACGGCTTGTCCAAAACTTTCAATGATTTTTACTAATTCCATGACTTTTCCAGGCCTGGACAATGTGATTGTAAAATTCCATGACTTTTCCAGGTTTTCCATGACTGTAGGAACCCTGCAGACTTCTCTAGCTGTTCCATTTAGTCATTATAGCCACATCATTAATGATTATTTATCAGAAATCTCAATGCGTAAATCAATAGTCGACCCTACAATATCGTCGCCATATATATTGACGTATTTGGCCAAAAATATGGTGATATCTGATTTTGTACATGTTGCCCTGCCTTGATTGTAATTGTTAAAAATGCAGATTAGGCCTCTGGGTAAAAATGTACCTTAACATTTTAATTTTTATTCTTAATTTTGATGACATAATGTATAAATTAAATATACAGTTCAGTTCATTGAAGGCCACAATTAAGATTTGTTTATATTGATTTTATATGAAGCACATGTTGAAGACTCAAACATCCATCACTATAAATACTACTACTTCTACTACAACTTCTACAACTACTACCAATAATAATAATAATAAACCCTGAAATGTCAAAGGACAATGTGACCATGTTTCACATATCTTAACTGACAGTGTTGCCTCTGTTCCACTGTCACATGGTGATATTGTGTTTGCCAGGTGAGAGGCTGGCCCGACTAATCAGTAAAGGCAGACTAATTTGCCTGCAGACATGTTCCAGAGCACAACTCCCTGGTGCTTTGCTCAACCTGCTATCCCAGGTGGCTTCAATGCTTCAATGCCCCTTTTACCTGCTCCAAACTACATGGCCGGAAAAAAAGGAGAAAAAAAAGAAAGGAATAATTAAAAAAAAAACACGTCATAACAGGAAACAGGAACAGGAAAGAGACTTGGCGGACTCTGCAGAGGCCAGGTGCAGAGTTTGGCTTGACTCCCCCCCCTCTGCTCTCTGGTGTGTGCAGGCAGGAGGGTGGCTGCTGGTAGCGGAGGCCTTTTCATCACCAAGCTTCTTTATCAAACCCCTGGGTCTAGTTTGTTCTCCTGTTGCTGCTGCTTGGTGGGTTGCCGTTATAAATTAGACTACAGGAGATGTGGGGAGCTCCCTGGCGGATCCCTGCTCGCACAGAAGGTCAAGTGAAATATCAGCTCCACCGTTCATTTTTTTAATTACAAGAAGCAAGCTCATAAAAGCAGCCTCATGAGCCGGGGTGGTACGATTTTCTCTTTTGGTGTTTTCCTCCACATCATGCCTCCCGTGCTGTTCGCTGTGTGTCTTTCCACAGTTGCAAGGATCTTTAATCACCACGTTGAGGGGAAAAGATGGTTTGTGTAGCAGCTATTTCAATTTATTTGACCCATCAGAGGAGGCACGCTCACTTATGATTCCTTGTAAGATAGATCCTCTTCATCCTTTCCGAGCTCACTCTTGGAAATTTACTGCTCGAGTTCACTGTCTCTACAGCGGAGGGAACAAATTAATTTACAGTCATGCTGACCAGTTTAGAACATGATGACGTTTGGGGGAAAGAATTACTTTTAGCTTGCCCCTAAAAGCCACACTGTAAAACAGTGTGAAAGACATGAAATCAGATACTAAAATTACTAATTTTAAAAATGCCGGCATCTACAGCTCAGAGTTTTTTTAAAATAAATGTGAAGATGTATTCATTGAGAATATGACTCTCTAACTTATGCACAATTAATTATTTGCATCCGCAGTAAGAGGGTGTTGTTTTTGTTTATTTTTATTTGAGTGGTTGTCGGCCGAGTTCGTCATCCGGAGCCCTTGTGGCCTCCTGGGTGGCCGAGGCTCATGCCAAAGATGCCCCCGCCGTGTTTAATCTTTGACATTTATTTGTTTGCTCTGTGAATGAATATGCAAGCTGGAAACATCTATTAGTTCTAGTGTATCCTCATTACAGGGGGCCGTTCATCCTGCTAGACTGTGGTTGGTCAGGCAGCCGCTCCTCCAGACCGATGTCCAGACGCCGCCTGGCAACCTCGCCTATGGCCATTCACTTCTCACTCTCAGTGTCCAGATACTATCTGGCATCCGTCGGCACAACGGGGCTCAGCTCGAAGCCACACTGGCATCACAGCAGCAGACACAGTCTAGGATTAGTTCAGGTTTATATCAACATTTTAAAAATCCAAAAACTGAAACTTTCAATGAACCCTCTAAATAGGGAGGGGGTTGTGATGCTTTTAAATATTGACTTTTTTATTTGCACATTTGTTGTTGTCTCTCATAACACTTCCAGCGGCTATGAGCTTATTTGTGTATGTGTGTGTATATGTGTGTGTGTGAGTTTTGTTCGTTGCTCGTCTGCAGCATCCACTAGGCCTCTAAGAGCTGGCCTCACCTCATCTGGCAGCCATTACCTGCACACATGCTCCTGTCTGAAGGTTGATCTGCTGGGTTAAACAAATCCAGGCAGCGCGGCCCGCCAGGAATCAGCTCCATACATCAGCTGTGGAACAGCCAACATGACAGGGTTAGAGCTGGCTACCGTTAGCCGCGCACTATCACTGATCTCCCAACGCCAAATATGCTCGAAAACGACAAACTCACTTTGGTTCAGGTGCTGGATGTGGCGATCAAATATACTGAGATATGTGGCTTCTGCTGAGAGATTTGAAGGAGGCAAACGGCTCCTGAGATTCCCTCTGGAAAGATGTGACACGAATCATTTCTTATGTATGAAGTTCCAAACTAAACAGTAACAGGCATAAAGTCTCGGTATTGAATGTGGAATTCGGTAATTATCTGCAGCAATATGCTTCATCCAGCATTTTGGTGTGAGGCGAGGCATAAATGCATAACTGTCTCTCAGCGGGGATGGCACGGAATTGACAATTCGACCAAGTTTGTGGAGTCTGATTCAATTCCGTGCCCAATCAAAAGCGCTTGAGATTCCATTTATGTTTATTACATTTCCTGTTTCTCACTTCATCACGTCGGAATTGAAACTGACAGGGTAATTATCATTTCATCCTAAATTGATCCCAATCCATGTGGGCTGGCTCCAAACATAGAGACATGAGAGGGGGAAAAAGAGAGATGGAGGAGGAGGAAGAAAAAAAAAAGAAGCATTTTGGGAGCATTTGGCGATGGTTCAGTCATCTGTAAGACGTATCGCTTGAAGGGTGGGGAGAGATGGAGGGAGAGAAGCAGGGAGGGAGGAAAAGGAAGGGGAGACGTTTGGAGATTGCGTTGCGGGTGTTCCCTTGATGTCCCCCTGACAGGAACCAGATTGGGAGCCGCGCGGCGTCGGCGCTTTGGCTTTTTATTCGTCTGGCTCCGCCGGGTTTTTCCTGGCCTGAGCAGGCCCGGTTCTGAGACGCTGTGGCCCACTCGTGGAGCCAGCCTGTAGTTTAAGTGAGAATAACAAATGCTAGAAAAAATAATAGGCCTACAAAAAGAAAAAGAGAGGAGCTGCACAATCCTACTATTGTTCATAGTAGCTAGGCAGAAAGCACAGTCGAGCCACGTCTTTGGGACATTTTACTGGCTGTAATAAAGAGTGTGTGGTCCCTGTTTTGGAGAGGTCTGCCAGACTGACAGATATGCTCTACAGTAGTATTGGATGGTTCCGTATCATGTATTTTGAGTTGTGTTACTTGGCACGGCTCGGACGAGAGCTGTCATTCATCATGCTTTTGCCGAGCTGAAAGTAGTGGTCCGAGTTGCTTATGATGGCATAGTGTGCAATATGTTGAATAAGTAATCGTAAAGGCGCTTGTGGATAGTGGCAGACGGGGAGACCTCACCTCCACCTCGAAGAACTCACACACTAAATGACAAACTCCTGCAATGTGACTGGCATGTTTTAACTAAAAGCAATGGTATATAAACAGAAACAATATTTATACATGTCAGAGAAATAAAATTACAGGTTATTTACAGTGAATATTCTCTGAATCAAAGGTTTTATTGATTATGTGTAATGTGTAGCTTACCAGTAGGAGGTACAAAGGCTGACACTTCCAAGCAACACAATTTGAGTCTGTAGGAGGGATGCACTGATTCATCAGCCAAACATCAGTATCGGCCGATAATCGCCTTGATGACTGCCATCGGCCTGACGCCAGAGAAGATGACATTCATTTGTGGCTATGGCCGATGTTTTTCTGCTGTGTCACATTTTGCGCAGGCTAAATAGCAGGGCGCGAGACTAACATCTTCCTGTCGTCTCGCCATCGGAGAACAATAGAAAACATGTTTGGGACGAACAGAGATCTTCCCAAGGATGCCTTTGGGACAATCTACATGTCAGGGGCAGGGCCCCATGAAGTGCACTGGGCTTTGAAGCCAACTTTCGTAGTGGCCAAACAGTGGAATTACAACTTCTGAGTTCGTCACATGATGCCATTGGGCCCCAAAAGACTTTTTCCCATAGACTTACATTGTGAAAGAGACGTCTATAAATAAGTGGATACATTTTTTTTGGCGTCACAACTCCTGAAGAAATGACTCGTTTTACTATCAGAATTTGATCCATTCAGTCTAATAACATTCGTAAAGTCTAGAAGAGCCATATGATTAAAACATCTTATCCCCATTCAAGCTACAAAAGCATTAAACCGGAGGTAGCTAGCTTGGCCAGCGGAAGTCTGTAGTGTGCTTGCTTTATGGGCGCAATGATTCGGAAGCAGTGCCGATCATCTGGGTAATTATATATGCGGCAGTTGAACGTTTTTGGCTTCATGCACCACTGAGCAACTTATATAGGATTGAACAGGGCCCCGCTTCCAACACTGTATCCAGTTCTCTTCATACATCCATGATCAGCAGGATAAGGAGCTAGTTAACGTTAGTTGTTAGCAGCCAGTGGCCGAAACTGACAGCCAAAGGAGGTTGGACTGAGTAACATTGTGATGCGTTCATACTCTGTGCAGTAAAAATGAGCATTGGACGAAGGAAATTCATAATGTTTTCATGATGTGTGCAAATGTAATCATGTAAATTTTAGCTTTTGGTG
This sequence comes from Epinephelus moara, assembly GCF_006386435.1. Taxonomy (NCBI): domain Eukaryota; kingdom Metazoa; phylum Chordata; class Actinopteri; order Perciformes; family Serranidae; genus Epinephelus; species Epinephelus moara. The sequence continues at coordinate 37,512,342 of NC_065517.1, forward strand.
AAAAACTTGAATAAATGCAGCTGTTTGAAGGAGAAATTTGTTGATGTTTTCACAGCAATATAAAAAAGTAATTAGAAAGGCTTTAGAAGCTGTTATTTTATTTTTAAAGATGTTTTTCATGTGAAAGAAGGTTGTATGAAAGGTTGTTTAATAAATTTGTACGGTTGAATTTTTGCTCATTCAAAGGCAGTGAAATGACCATAAAACCTTTCATTTACTTTCTTAAAATGAAGACTTCTTTGTTTCCCTGGCACAAAAGGGAAGGAAATAAATAACAACATCAACAAAAAACATCACTATCTGCTGTCTGCCCTGACTGTAAAATAGATGCATCCCTGGTCTGAACTGAGACAATGTAGAAAAACAGGCAAAGACTGAGTGAGACGAGCGCTGCATTGCATGTTTTTTCTCCATTCTTCAGCCTTTCGTGTTTAATATTATTCGGCGTTAATTTCCTGGACTTGTAGCACGCACACACACAGTCATGTCCCTGGCTTCTACTGTGTGGGGTACAGAAACACAGTTTGGTCTGTGCTTAATCAGTTCTGTTTTTAAGTGTTCTCTGCTCGGTTTTCCAGCACAGCCCCGTGAAAGAAAAACGTCTGGTCGTGGGTGGCTTAGCTGGGTCACTGAGCCCACAGAGTGGAGCATTTCATAAGAAAGAGCTCACTTAATTCTGAACCATACGTCGCATTAGCTGATTTACATGTGGACAGCTATCATTTTGTGAGGAGTTTGACATTGATAAATGAGGTGTTTTACCTAATAGGTAATAAAAACAAATTACAGGTCTTAAGAGAAAGGATGTTCTTCATTTGGCTCTGTTTTCTGTCTCTTCGAGGGCAAGGGCCAGATTGTTTCCATATGATTGTAGCCTTCATTTGTTAAGACTACAGACAGAGATTAATAACGGCATTTTCTGATGACCGATCCATGCTTCTCCTTGGGGTTATTTAAAGAACAAATGGTAGGAACAACTGGACATTCAGGATAAATGACTGTTTTACCTGCACACTTAGAGACTTCTACACAGTTGTAAAGTATTATTTCTCTCCCTCTGATTCTCCTTCTCTGTCTTTTCATAGCCTTTTACACTGTTTGTGCAAATTAAATTTTATTAATTACAGGAAAGTTAAATCTCCTACCGCCTATATAAAATGTGAAATGAACACATTACTGATATTTATATCCTCCTAGCTGTATGTTGAGAGCTATAAACATTTCTCTTGATTAGCAGGGCACAAATATGGTGAAAAAGCCATGATGTTTTCACTATAAGACTGTTAATTATGGAGCATATAAATGCCTCAATGCAGTGATTATGTGGCTGCTGCTCGTCCACAATCCGTCAAATACCCTGAATCCAAATTAGTGAAACCATAAACAATCTACTTATGGTCAGTGGGGATTCACAGCGTTTTCGCAGTGGGCGAAACGCTGACATACAATGTGCTATGACAAATGACAGTCCAGAGACGAGAACAAATCAGTGCTCTGACCAGAGGTTTTTTTTCCAAAGAGAAAATATTAGCCCAAACAGTACTTAGTAGGTGAGGGTGTGTTATTCTTAACCGGTTTGAATCACTACTGGACTCTGCGGGTCCCACAGAGCTCGTATATAAGCTCTCTCAAGTTTCTTCAGCTAGGCGTGAAAAGGCTTCCCTTCTGGTGTAATGCAAGCCTGACAGAGGACAAGTCTGCCTCTATTCCCCGTCTCAGCAGAGTCAAACACGACCTGAAAGGATGAGGCGGACACATCCACAGTCACACAGGCCATAATTTTCCACAACCTACAAGATCCTAACATTGTGAACATCAGGTGTGGTTCCTCGCCTTACGTCTGCAGGTGGCAATAAATTAGGTCCATGCACGGTGGGACTTGTACTAAAATAAAATGAAAATACATTTAAATGACCAAAAACTCATGTTCAGGTATGATATGTAATGACTACATATGCTATGCTGCAAAATGGAAAATCCATATGTGCATGTTCGGTTCATGAGGCCGGAGACATCGCTTTTTAACCTTGAAATTAGAGTTATGTTTTGTCACAATCCGGCAATCATCATATAGAGAAACAAAGACGATACTTTCCCAGTGAATTGAATTTTGCCGTTCCGTCTTGCTTGTAAATGATGCAGGCGTACGTAATGACTGCGCAGTCAGACCGAGGTAATTTCAAGTGCCACATCCAATCAGCACTATCACCACAAAGCATCACAGCTTGGAGTGCAGTCATTCTCTCTGCAGGGCCCTCAGCTGAGGTGATCCTCAACCGCTGAAACACAGTAAAAGTTACCGATACGGAGCAAAAAGAAAGAGTGAGGAAAGAGAAGGGGGCAAGAGGGATTGGGGGTGGAGGGGGTGAAAGAGTCTTGGATCCTGTGGTAAGTGCCAGAGGGACACATTTTGTTGGAACACAGGGTGTGCTGAGTGATGGGAGAACGGCTACAGCAGTGTTTAGAAACACCAGTCGGCCAGTCTATTGCCTAGGAGCCTGGGTGTCTGCGCTGAGCTCTCCCCCCCACCGCTCTAAGTAGGATGGTACATGCAGCCTCACTGCATACCGCTCTGCGCGCCGCTAAAATTAGCCCCCCTGGAACCAGATGGAATTCTAAACAGAATAAACTTTTCTTGACTTGATTATATTGAGCCTTTCCAAGCTCCGACATTAAAAAGAAAGAGAGAAGGCAAAGAACGAGGGGGAACCTTAGAAGCTAATTGCCGTGGGTCTGGCGTGCACATTGGGCATTGTGTTGAGTCGAGACGCTGCAGTAATGCCGGAGCCTTTCCCCGGGCCGTGTCTCCCAAAGGGGGAACTGTCACATCTTCCATGCGTTTGCGGTGGGCTTGCAGCTCCACACGGACTGCATGTGAAGCCGCTAATTAAAAGCAAGCGATCCGTAACTGTCTGGCTCACCAGGCCGTGCTCATCCATGTGGCCCCCATTGGCTCTCATAGACCCCCTGGCCCCTGACGAAGGCTGTTAGGCCTCTGCGTGGGAGTGATCTTAAGAAAAAAATGACATGATTCCCTTATAAAGCAACACTGGCAGTATTACAGTGTATTTATGAGATTCAATAAGAGGGATTTTGTAGCTGACTTTACCTAAGTCAGGGTACAAAAAAATTTAAATGAACTAAATTTTGTTAACTATTTAATTAAAACAATTTCACGTTAAATCACCACATCCTCTTATTATCACGGAAAAATAGTGACGCATAGCGATAGTAATTTAAAATGTGTTTTTGTGACCGATAGCCGATCCCGTGTTACCAGATCTAATTAAACGTCAAACAACGAGTAACATCTTGTTTCGCTGTAGACTTGCAGGTAGCATTCAGCTATGTGGGGAGTGTGAGCTCCTTGTAGGGGATGTAGAAAGTCCACCTGTCCTGCACATACTCAGCGACAGAGCTAACTGTTAGCATCATATGGCTAACGTTACCTAACATGTTTAACAACAAAGTCAAGCTATTTCGGTGTTGATGTGAGTTTGCTGGGACTGTTAAACGACTTGGTGTGCTAGCTCGATCTAAATGAGCAGATATTCAACTAACCATTCCATGTAACAGCAGCAACAGAAAGTTTGCAGAAGGGGGGCGGGGCTGTCTCGCATAAAGGTGTCCACCTCCACCTCTGGGCAGCAGCAGACTCCACTGTCTCATCATCGTACCCCATACCGCCGGTATTTAATACATTACATTTAATATATCATTTTTAACTGTTTAACTGATGGTATTACTCAGTCAAACTTCTTATTGTTGGTAAATGGTTACACAGATATTTATTTATTTATTTATTTTCTCATAAGGTGTTTTTAAGATGTTATCCTGATCCGATTTCAGTCCTGGTTGATTTGGCAACAGCAAGTGCAGTTTAATAATACAGCAAACACTTGCTGAATAGCTACTTTGTCAGAAATAAAACAGAGGAGCAGCTGGTGTGTCTGTTTACAGTGCAGCCAAACAAACTCACACTGGTTTAATAAAAAATGTCTGTCAATAATAAATTACAACTGTGATCTGATTTCATGCTGTGCACGGCAGAGGTACTTTTACATACAACAGTGCAGCACACTGAGGTACCTTGTTGAGGTGTCGCCTCCATGTCTCAGGCCTTATCCACACTGATTCATTTTCTTTTCAAATCACATAACTATCACTACATATACGCCTACTCCAACGTTTTAGAGTAACTACAATGGAAACCTTTGAGAGCACTGCTAACCCTGTTTTAGATGAAAAATTCTGGGGTTGCAGTTTAGTGTGATCGGACGGAAATGCAGACTGTTAAAAATGATGACGCAGACACCCACGTTCGCATCCCTATTGAGCCTTATCAGTTATGACCTATCAAACCCAAACAGTTTAGTTAGGTCTGCACACCATCTGTGATTTCACATGTGGGTACTCCTTTCTCATTGCCAAGGCTTCTTTTGGCGATGGATAATGCTTCCAATGCTGCTCTGAAATGTCGCTGTATTGCTTTGCAATGACTCGCAATATGTTTTCCGCTGTCTTAACCGCCCTACACTCGTCTTCTTTCAGAAACAGTTTCACCTCGTCATCATTCCACGCAAACAGAATCTCTGGTCTTACTTTTTGTCAGTATTTTCTATGACGAAGCAACCAATTGCACAGTAGACAATCTGGCAAGCACAGCGTATGTAAATGGTCATGTGATATCTATTTTCATACATGTAATATATGGACAGAGATTATTTTTGAGAGGGTGTTAAAACACTTGTATGTATGGAAATCACAATTCTTAAATTTAAAATTTAAGAATCTGTGTGAAGGTGGCCTTAATCTAACAGCTCACTGTGGCCGCTTGTTCTTGTTCTATTAATCCTTTACAAAAATGAAAAATGATCTGCTATTGGGAAAAAGTGTTGAAAATTGTTACTGTCTTGCTTTGTACATGTGTGTTACAGAAACCATCCCAATTAACGCTAACCTTGATGACAAAGATCTACATGTTACTGCTTCACAACAAAAGTTTGTCAATGGCGGACTCCAGCACCATACAGTATGGGTCAGGCATTACTATGAATTGAGATTCTGTAACTGAATTGTCTATTCCTTGCCTAGAGTGTCTTCAGAAACATATTTCAGTGCAGTGCTTGGCTGTAATACAAGAGTTTGTGAAAAGGAAGTTGGTGCCCTACTGTTTTCTTGTGTTGTAAAAAACAGAGGCTGAAAAACTGAGTTTAAACTAAGCAGTGCTCATTCAATATGAACCAAGATGCTGTTACTGCATTGCCTACTTTTCGCCTGAAATGCTTTCAGAGATTTATTTTAATCTAATTTTTAGCTAAGATCTTTTGTTTCCAGCTGGCCACCATATCGTTTAAGACGACATTATGTCACCCACCAGTGGGAGCTTTTATTGGTCTGGTGTGGCACAGTACATTCTGGTAGTTGCAAGTTTCCTACTTCTTTAGCAAAAGGAAATGTAACAGTCTCTTTTCTCTGTTTCTCTGGTCATGTAGCACCACTTTCAAAAGTTTTTGCGTCTTTCTATTGCATAGAAGCCCAGTTTTATGAAAAGACCATCTTGTTTAAAAGGCTACTGCTGAAATAAAATCAGAAATAGTATCAAATACAGAATTTAACTGAATGCAAATCTTAACGACTAAAACCTGACTAAAAATGATTACGTCTTTCAGTGGTCCGACTGAAAGCTGTTTGTAATTTTCACACAATTTCTGAGGAGTTTCTTTCCAGTAATGTAAACTGTGAACTCATGGGATTTTAAAAAAACAACAAAAGAAATTGTAAGGCAGACAATAGCTATAACATAACAGAGACGTGTAAACAGAGGAAGCTGAGGAGCACTTAGAATACAATACAAATTCCTTTAATGAAACAACCCATGGTTGGTAGGAAAGAGGGAATGGGACTTTGACTCGCTCCACACAGCGACTTTGATTACCAAGATTTGTTTGTTTCCACAAAATGACAGCTAAAACCCCAAGTCCTTCTCTAAACCAAAGTCTCACTACACTGCAAATTCGGCCCAGTGGTTGGCCACCTACAGAACAGCTAAAAAAAAAACCAAAGACGAGGGAAAAACCCCTTTGTATCAAAGGCTATCTTCTGGTGACTCCCTGGCTCGTGTTTATCGAACGCTGATTTTAATGCTCCATTTTTATCATGGCGATTAGCATTGTTTAGTAATCAGTCAAACCGAGACTTCCCCTTGTCCGTGCGAGTGTAAACACTTGTCTTCTCAAAACAGCTTCATTTGGATAAAGAAAGGACAGAAATGTCTCTGTGAACGTGATGGTATATTTTTTGTATTGTTTGCTAAAGCAGAAGCACATGATGCAACTCTGGTGTTTACGGGGGAAAAAGCAGTAATTGTAGTATCAGTCATATGTGAGCCATGACACATATGACCACCATGAATCGGCCTTTCTCTCTGTCTGAAATCAGTCCCATCCCATCACAGTTTTTCCACCACTCGCTGGCTTAGCTCTCTGCCACAAATTTTATATGATCCCCTTTTTTCAATAACCTCAGTTTGCTTTGATTACTTTAATCACCTTTGAATCTAACCAATTTTCAGAGTTTGCGGTAGCTCTGCCCGGGCCTACTCGGTGGCGTGTGCACGATTGAGGTGAGACACTGAGCATTGCTGCAGTAGCTCACTTGAGCCGGAGCTGAAGAGTTTCCTCGACAGTAGGAAGGAAAACCTTTGGGAGAGGGGGGGTGGATGGAGGTAATGTGAAAAGGGAGCGACCCAGACGGTGACTTGGCTGGGGTCAGGTGTAAACATATGCACAGCTGGCAAGCAGATGTGCTCAGACGAGAGCCAGTGACCATGTCTTTGGTTCCTTCCTCTCCGCTCACCTGATGTTCAGCTAATTCAGCAAGGAGAAACAAAGGGTGAGCTGCAAAAAAAAAAAAATCATGCACATGTAAAATTGTGTGCAGACATTCTGAAAACACACACAAGGGGTCTTGCAATGCAGACAGTAAGAAAAAATCAGAACAAGGGGGGGCAGCATAAAGAAATCAAAAGCTCTGGTTACTCCACAAGTGGCCTCTGCTCCTCTGTTACTTAGCTAGTCAAGCGAGTGTGTGGTCGATGAGAGAGAAAGTATAACATTTCCCATTTTCTACTTTACTGGAGTGGTCTGGGAGACTCATCGGATGGGATTTTAAAAAGATCTTTCAGTGCACTGACATCCACGAACACGCCATGATTACATTCCTTTCACCCATTGCTCTCTTTTTTTCCCCCTGCTTTTATTCAGCGTGTGCCAGGACGAAAAAGAACGGACAATTTTGTGCATTTTTGTGGATTTTCTGAGACCCCTAATCAAACTTTCAAACAAATGATCTCATGATGTAATGGACTGGAGAGATGCAAGCAACAACAAAACAAAACTCTCCTCTGCTGCTAGAGCAATAACCAAAAGTTTACACCCCGGCAAACAGTTTAAATATTTACCAACCTTAGTAAAACAGTCGGGGATTATCCTGTATTGTTATAACACTGAGAAAAGACTCTCATACTTTCCATATTTTCTGCTGATTCCATGAAGCTGAAAACAAGGAGAGGGATCAGATTAAAATCTCTTTGTACATAAACTACCCATTGACTCACTGTCTTCCTGTCGGAAGGAGCAATTAGCTCTCCGAGACAAAGATCTCAGACATGTTAAATGGCTGAAAATAAATAAATGTGGGTATTGCCGTTAGACGTTAGGCCCTGTTTCAATTAGAGCAGAGGCCGTGGTCTGTGTCTCTCACTGAGCTGCTGGCTCCTTCGAGCTCTGCTTCTATGGGGACTTTTTAATTGCTATGTTTTAGCTGAGAGGGAAACAGAGAGGGGAAATGTACTGTATTCATCTTGGCCTCCCACTATGCTTCACTCATGAAGGCCTGGGGTGATTTGTCTCTTTAACGTGGAACGCCGTACAGTGAAGTACAGTGCTGCTCAGACAATGCATTCATTCTTCCCATCATGAATGGAGATTTTCTTCCACAGGTTTTTTCTTCTCGGCGGATTGATTTATGTGACATAATTTATTATGACCAGCTACCCGAGCTCCTTCAATTTCAGGAGGTAAAATGATCTGGAGATTTGCTAAAATCACAACACCTTCAATATAAAAGCTTTTGACAAAGTCTGCACTTGATATTCATCATTAGATTAGTGGCTGGCATCTGTTAAGCCTTATATAACTGATAAAAGTAGTCTGTGGCTCTTATTTTAAGGATTGCATTCCTTTTCAAACATTCCACACAATCTGCTGAAGTTGGTTATACTGTCGATGGAGCGTAAGATTTCAAACTCCTCTGTCTCCTTTTGCTTTTTCCATATCCAGCTGATGGCAGCCATGTCAACTATCAAAAAGCAGACTCTGCTTACAGAGATGACTGATGAGCGACGGTAGCCAGATCTGTGTGTGTGTGCGCTCTCTCTCCCAGCATCCAGACATGTGGGTCATAAGAAAGAGACCAGATACACCTCCTGATCCCTCTGCTGTCAGATCAACACTTTTTGTCAGCACATCTCTCTGCTGTGCCGCTCTCACACTCTCTCTATCCAGTCTATTCCCTGTCCTCAGGCATCCCATCAATCATTCCTCTTCTGAGCTCCACGACCCCAAATCTCTGTTTGCGTCTGCACCGTGCTGGGACGAGAATGTTTAAAGGTCCCTTTGTCCCTTTGAGAGCAGGATGAATTTCCTCTCAGATGCGATAATATGATGACGGTTACGCTATTTTCGGGGACGCCGCAGTCTCTTATTTGTGTCTCTCAACACTCATAATAAGCAGCGTGTGCCTTCCGCGCCGATGGTTATACCTTTCACCCTTCCCTCTCTGTGCGTTGCGTGATTACACGCAGACACATGGTTTGAGTTTGAGCCCTGCTGCCGCTGCGCGCTAATATCAGACATGCTTTGAATTTATCTCACATCTTAATGGACGACAGGGCAGACAGGCAGTTTGCAAACTGCCGAACCATTCCTCTCGCCCTCTGTTTATTACTATATTTATTTGACTGGATTCAAGGAATGAGGCAAATTGGCCCCTGCAAGAAAGAGACAGAGAAAGTGAGAGGGGTGAGAGCTCCACGATGAATGGCCGTGCCTTTAACTGTTAAGACTGCGGTCGTGAGAGCTGTCAAATGCTTGTCTGTCTGATAATAAACCTCATTACAGAGTGATCTGAACAATCAAACCATCCCATTTCCTCTTGGACTACTTGGGCCTCTCCCTCAGGTACTGAAGTCTCTTCCTGTCTGTGGCAATATTAGATCAAAGCTCTTCTTTCTCAAGTGACCAGGCTAATAATGTGATGCCCCAGGCGTCTAATAAAGAGCATCTTCACACATCGTCCTGACCCCAAAGGCCACGGGAACACGTTGAGATACTTGCGGTCATTTTTATTTTTATGTCAGCCCTCTGCAGTAGTTGCAGTATCACATTTCACTACCGTGGCCCACTCACTTACTGAAAGATAAACTCCTTTTGTTGATCTAAAGTGCTTTGCTTACGCTTCATCAGTTGGTCGGTCGGTCAAGCAGCAGTTTTGGGCGGAGAGGCGAAGGCGAACGGCTCAGCAGAAGTGGCAGGGGGAACAAAGACTGGTTTATGGCGTGTGGCCATCAGACAGGCTACATCAACACTGTTCGTCAGGACCCAAGAATAGTGCGGAGGGCTGAGTCAGCCTCGCAGCAGCTACCCACAGCAAGGGGAAGAGAGGGAGAAATGTGTGTGAGATGGCCAGATGCAAAGGGAACAGAGAGGAAAGAGGGGGAGAGAGAAAACAACCCAAGGTTCTTGTTAAAACGAGATTGTTAAGGATTCCTGCTGTGGGATTTACTTTTTTTTGCCATTCACCGTTTGACTCCATGACTCCACTCTTGACCTCGTAGCACACAAACACAAATGGGGAGCTTGGCCTCCATAACGGCCCTGTTTACTGGAAATGCTGCTCACCAGGGACAATAAAGACTTATGATGCATACAAGGCTCCTGCCGACCTTTGCTGTTGTGGCTTAATGTAACTTCCATACCCACAACTGCACATGCATACTGTACACACGAATAGAAAGAGAAAAAGGTGGTAAACAACATACACATGTCCCTTATAACTGGATAGAAAAAATGACTCATTTGAAAGCAAAGCATGGATAAAGATGCCAAACTTTATTGTCCCTAATGAAGGCAGAAATGAAAATTTGTCTTTGTCTTGGTTTTAGGGTTCAATAAAAACCCACATTAAACATTCAGAGGGATAGGATTAGGTGTGCGCATATGGAAAGAGGTACACCTATTTAAATAAAACCATGCAAACACATAATTTATGGAGCTACTGTTTATAGCAACAGGATCCGACACTGTCATCGACCTAACACTTCGGGTGTTGTGTGGTGGAGGGACGAGCTGTTTATTTTGTTTATCGCTTCACTCTATCGGCTGCATGTGGAGAGTGTGTGTGTGTGTGTGCGTGTGCACGTGCGTTTTCATTTGGAAGTGATCTCCTGTGTTTTTCCTGTTGCAGAGCACAGAAGCGTGTGGTGTGGAAGCTCAAAGCTCTCGCCCACATCAAGAGAAACCATCCGGCCTTACAGCCACAAGCCCTCCCTCTCCTCCCCCCTCTCAGGCGTAATAACAGAGCCATCAAATAGCCATATTTATAATCTCCGAATGGGCCAATTTTAAAGTGGTCAACTCCAGAGGTATAGGAATTGTTGAGAGCAATTTGCGGTTTTCATTCTTAAAGAGGCACCATCCCAGTGGCAAATGAAATAAAGTCAGTATCCTTTTTTTCTCCATTTGTCAATATGAGCTCTGGGTTCAATTACATCTCTGGCTTTATTCTGATATCACTTCAAAATGATTTATTTAAATTGGGTTGGGCAAAAAATTATTTTATTATAATTCTGCTCCGTGTTTGTGTAACACACAAATTGGAGCATATATCATTTCCCAAAGTGCAATGATGAGGTTGCGCCAGCTTGGTACAGCATTCTCTGCATGATATTAATCAACAAGTTCTCACTCGCAACTCGTCAAATGATGGCTTGGTCGCTTCAAACTATAGGAGTTTTTGGAACCAGCTCTAAAATCTCCCCTTTCTATTGTGTCCACACCAAAAGAGCTAGGCACAATCGTGAGAAACCCCTTTTAGGAACATTTTAGCACCTATTTCAGAGTAGGTACTCTCCCAGCACAACAGGCACCATGAGTGACATGGTGCAAATGCAAACAGAAAAAAAACCCCTAAAGTTCCTCTCAGGGAGTCCCCAGAACAGTTTGGTCTGAAAGGTACCCCTGTAGCATCAGTTTGGGATGTTCCAGTTTCTGTGTCAATTTTCCCTCGTTAAATAGTACAGTGTCTAAATGTAAACTTCCATCTCAGCATAGGAAACATAGGTTTCATCTCCAAAACTTCTCAAGATTTCGGCAATTAAACTACTTGGTTAGGTTTAGAAAAACGATCATGGTCTGGTTTAAAATAACTATGTTATTACAGTAACTAATTGACTATGTCACCTGGCATTTTCGGACCAAACAGTTCTGGGGACTCACTGACAGGAACTGCCCACTGGGGAGCTCCCCTGACAACTACATACCTTCAAGGGGACTTATTTTCAGTTTGCATTCGCACCACCAATAGGACAGCTGAAGTGACGTAAAGTAACCTGCCACCTGTTGGTATAGCAACATCACTTTTGCTTTGCGTTTCATGTAATCTGTTTACATGGCCAACAAGTTTTAAAAAATGTTGGTTGCCAGTGCTGCATTAGCTGTGTTTGACCAATTACTGTACACTTATATTGCTCATGGTCCCTCTTGTGCTGGAAGAGTAGCTACTCTCAGAAACAGGAACTGAAAAAGGCCATCAAGACAGTGTTCTAATACAATAATTCCTAGTTCTTGCGGTGTGGACACAACATAAAGGTAAGTTTTCAAAACTAGGTTATTGGATCTGTGACAAAGTTCCTCCTGTCCAAAAGCACCTTACAACACACGCTGTATGTCAATAACTATGCAACAACTACTATAACTATGTGCAGGAAAACGGTGGATTGCCCGCTCCGGGTTGGGAATGAGTTACTGCTCCAAGCGAGGAAGTTTCTCTGGGTCTTGTTCATGAGTGAGGGTAGAATAGAGCATGAAATGGATCAGCGGTTTGGCGCAGCATCTGCAGTGATGCCGGCGCTCTGCTGGACCATCATGGTGAAGAGAGAGCTGAGCCGGAAGGCAAAGCTTTCGATTTACTGGTCAATCTACGTCCCAACCTTCACCTATGGTCATGAGCTCTGGGTAGTGACCGCAAGAATGAGATCGCAGATACAAGCGGCTGAAATGAGTTTCCTCTGTGAGGTGTCTGGGCTCAGCCTTAAAGATAGGGTGAGGAGGTTGGACATTCGGAGGAAGCTCAGAGTAGAACCGTTGCTCCTTTGTGTCGAAATGGGTCAGTTGAGGTGGTTTGGGCATCTGATCAGGATCCTCCTGGATGCCTCCCATTAGCTGGAAAGCGTTGCTGGGGGATGTCTGGGGTGCTTTGCTTGGCCTGCTGCCCCCGCAACCCAGCTTCGGATAGGCGGTTGAAAATGGATGGATGGATGGGACACAGACAGTGGTTTCGTGGGTGAAAATCCATTCACCATGTCTCTGACTCCCACCGGCCACACATTTTCTCACCCTTTCTACTACGTTATTGCCATGGATCGGATTGGAGTTAGTTAAAAGCTAGGGATGCACTGAATATTCGGTAACCGAATATATTCGGCCGAATATTGCAAAAAAACACACATTCGGTATTCGGTGGAATAAGTTAAAAGCAAGGCCGAATAACAGTGGCGTGTTTTGATAACGCAATCAAACAGCATGCTGTGACCGGTGGAGTAAAATGTCAGCAGTGTGGCGATCCGCCCGTCACCGCACTCGCATTTGCGACTAAAAATAGTTTTGAGCGAGCAAAATAGGCTTAAATCATTCAGCACGC
>NC_065517.1:37525336-37535331 GCF_006386435.1 Epinephelus moara
AATCACTTATTGATGCTGTTTTTGAAGTATGAATAAGTCAATAAGTAATTTATTCCATTGAAATATCATTGATGTATTATAGAAAAGTGATTTATCTTTTTATAAATGACAAAAGGCACATCTGCCTCATTTTCGCTGTGATATCGTGATACTACTCAGAACCATGATATTTTCATTGGTATCGTACAGTAGTTCCCAATATTGCTACCCTGACAACATTAATCTGGAGGGGGTTCTTCTGCAAAAACTAATGAAAAACTAAACAACAATATTTGGTATTCGGTACTCGGTATTCGGCCAAGCGTTTAATATTATTCGGCTTCGGCCACAAATTTTCATTTCGGTGCATCCCTATTAAAAGCATAGGGCGTCTCATGCAGATGTTGTAGGGTGCTTTGCGTATCCGTAATAGAAGCCGAGAGCCACTGACCAGGCAGCCGTATGACACCCAAGGAATTACGGTTGTATTGAGAGGGTGGGGAACATAAGAGTATGAGAGCAGTTACTGTATATCTTCATTAGCATTTACTGTGTTCAGTAATTCATTTATTTTGACTTTATTGAGGTTTAATTACTCAACATATCACAAAAGCTTCTTCACACCTTCCCAGGTTCAATGTTCATCAGCGCTGAAACACCAGTTTTCAGAGGTGGAAAAGAGAAGTTGAACACACGCAAATAGCATCTGCTTAAGCAACACATTGTGAGCAGAACCAGCAGCAGATCAGCATACATGAATACATTTCATCTGGTCATTACTGTGCAGTTATGGAGCCAAGCGCTCCTGCCAGTTTCCAGCCTCCTGTCACTTGCCGGTATCTGACACTGATGAAAAATGCAGCGTGTTTCGATCACCGCAACATTACCATTCTGTTTTCTCTATATGTTGAGATCAGATGACTCCCAAGTGTTGATCTAGTATGATAAATGTAGTGCCGTGTAACACGTAATTCACTGATACTTTTTTTATAGTCTGCATTTGCCTTTGTAACCTATGATTGCAGATGTAAGACAGAGGTCAGTCACTTAAGCTCTTTTTATTTGATTTAACAAATTAGATATTACATTTTTTTCAATCATAATATAGTGTAATCAGGACTAGATCAATGCACTTGGAAGCTACAAGGAAAAAGTTAACAGCCGGGCAACTACTCAGCTTCCCGAACATAGTTTGTGATTGGTGGTGACCATCTGATAACACATCGACTTATTTAAGGATATGAACAGTACAATAAATATTAAAGGTATATGGATTTTGATAGATGGTCCCTCTACAAGATGGGGCATCAAGCTCAGGTAAAAAATGCGGGAGACACTGTGAGGCCCTTATCAGTGCAGCCGATACTGTACAGTACCAACACTGGGGAACTGTCTCACAGTAAACCTGAGGTCTGGGGCCCTGTGGGTGTTTTCAACGTATCCTCATTGGTAATAAGCCTTGGTAATAAAACATGGACTCTTGAACAATTAAAGTTATTTTCAATGTGCAGTAGCATTCTCCACCTCACTTCAGCACAGCAATGGGAATTTAGCTTTTTTCCTTAAACAACTAACATACGTGGTTGAGTTAAGGCAACAAAAGCACATGGTGGGGTTTTGGAAAAGAGAACTTTCACTCTTGTCCCGCTTGTTTCCCCCTGACGCCACCAAGCGCTGTTAAACTATAACGCTGAACGTCCGCGTATCAGTTAGACATCTTATACTCCTTAGCTGGAAGGTCAGACCACCATCTCATAGACGTTGGGCGGAGGAGGTAACGTCCCAACTCTAAGTTGAACATCTTAAATACACTGAGGTATTACCAGTGTATATGGTCATCTGCTCCAGTGTTTAAATTACGTAGTATACATTGCTACGTGTAGCTACATGCTAACTTAAGGGAAACATGTAATCTTGGTTGTGTATGTTGTTAATATCTCCCAGAGTTGAGGTCATATTCCTGCTGGAACATGTTTGGTTGTGCTTAGAAGCTTTAAGAGTTAATTTTTAATTGAAGAAAGTGCTGCGATACACCGTTAGCGTCATATCCTGGCTAACGCCGACATAGGGAAGACCCGCAAATGCTGACCAATCACAGCAGACTGAAGATTTCGTAAATAGAAACCCAAAATACAAGTATGAACCTGAAAATAACACTGCACAGCAATACAATGAAACATAAACGGTGAGTATCTTGGGGTGTCCTGGTAGCCAAACGGTTACAGTGCATACCAAATACCTGTGGAGTCCCTGGTTTTATGTCTACTGGGGATCTTGGTTGCATGTCATACCCTCTTTCAATTGTTTCCTGTCAGCTTCACTATCCGCTATCCATAAAGGCAACTGAACCCAAACTGTCATGAGTGCAACTTATGTGCTACCTAAGCTCCTCATGGATGTGCAGTTCACCCAACACTGTCAGACATGCAAAACCCAACAACTTTCTCTATCACTAAAACAGTTGTTGCAATATTTTCCATCGTTCTGGTCTATTGACCATCTGTGCTTAAACCCGTCTAATATGTATACTGTATTGGAAAGTAACACAGCCAGTATGTTTGAGAAACAGACATCTTGCAGTTTGAAACTACACCAAAATCCACATCTAAAAACTCCACATAAGAAAAGAGCGGTTGCTTTTGACCTAATGGCCAATTATTCAATGATTTTCCCCTGACTCCAAAATGACTTAACTACTGAATATTGTAACCATCTTAGTCGCATTGTTTACTGATGCTGTATCCTGACAGACCTCTGTGTGTTTTGACTGTGTGATATGCAATGCCAGACCCATAGCCATTAACTCCAGCCTCCTTTCATCTTTCTGTCCTTTCTTTTCGCTCTCTGCCCCTCAAGGGTTGTGCTCACGCATGCCACCCTCATAATCAGCCATTCTGATATTCAAATGAGTACAGAAAAACATCATTCGCACATGTGCAGTTGACGACCAGAATACATCAAGGGACAGCTGGCATGAAAATGGCCTCTCTCTTTTTTTTTTTACTCTGTAAAAGTGGAGATTAAAATGGATAGAAGTGAAGCATAAGGAAGAAATATTGGGAAAGAGAGGCCAAACACAGGGAGCTGTAGAGCTGTTAAAACACGGCCAAATTACACCGCTGTCTGAGCAGGAAGGAAACCGGGCTTTATACACTCCTCAATAACTTCCTGTTAAACATCCGCAAATCACAAACTCACAAAAGGATTAAAAAAAAGAGTATACCAGAGACCTAGTGTCATCTAAACACTGGTTGTGTATTTATGTGACTCCGCTTGTAGGAAGTTGACCACCACCAGGTTCCTCTCAGTGTGTGTGTGTGCGTGTGTGTGAGTTCATGTGCTGGATGGGATGTGTGTATCACATAGAGGAGGATGTTATCAACATGGCAGTGATGAGAGATGAATGGCGTCCCACGGGGCCGGCTTAAGCCCCTGCACATGTGCACAGCACTACCACCCACTAAAAATATGACTCCTGGATACTTTTCCGACTTCTGGCTCTGTTCATAAATCAGGAGCCGGACAGCGGGGCTTGGACTTGGCAGAGTATCAGACAAGCCTCCAGTGACTAGGCCTGTCCGTCATCCTGCCGCTGCTGCCTCAAGCTGCTTAATTAATGTGGCAATTGAATGCTGCATATCATAATGAACACACAGCCCTCTCTATCTGAGCCTTCCTGGGCTTGTTATTCTTGGTCCCCGGTAAGGATACGTCCCTGTGTATGTTCGGATATTTATAGGTAATGGATCTATTAAAATGCATGAGAACGAATTAAAAAACAAATAAATGCGAAGGTGCTCAAACGAGCGTGGAATGTTTGGAAAAGGGATTTTCGGTTTGATGTGTTTTCCCAGCGTAGCTGTCGAATTTATCACTTTCACTTTTGTTGGTGTTACTCCGTCGCCTCATTTCATCATTAAGGACACACAGGCTGTTTCTGCTGCTGAGATTTTTCATTTTCATGAGGATTCCTTCTCACTGCAGAGTAAAATATGCTCAGGAAGCTCACTTAAAAGAGTTAAGTAACCTGCCCAACAGCCCTTTTCAAAGAGAGGGAATAAAAGGTTCAGTTGAACCAACCGAGTGATGACAGAGAACTAAGTGTAGCTCTTTTTCCACCGTTGACCATGCAGAATATCTAACCTTTATGGAGGGTTATAACTCCTTCAGCTCATTGCTCAGCCTCAGATGGTGGTGTTTCTCTAAGCAATGGGGGAAACTGTATCAATCTGACAGGCACAGGTAGAGGTTAATGCCTCTCCATTTGTAACTCTTTGCTGTGCGTAATGCCACCTCCCTTGGTTATAAAGACTTCATAAATCACGTGCGTAGATCCTCCGCGATTCTAAAACTAGAGACAGGCTGATTTACGGCTACAACTTCTCGCAGACTTCTCATCCTTTATCCTCCTGTATCACCCCCCTCTCTGTGCTGAAGCAACTATTCCCTTAACTCTCTTTTTCACTCTCTCCTCTCCAGGTGTCTGGACTCTGACTTAGCACCCTAGCTAGCCAACCAACACACACATACACACAGGAAAAGGATCTACTTCAAGGGAGGGCTAATAGGATGTGACATCATTTATGGCTGACTGGGGGTAAAGTGTGACATGTCAACTCTCCATGGTGGGATGTTTTTCAGTGAAATTTTTCAAACCTGCCACAGAGCAGAGTTTAAAATAAAGCTGAGTTACACAGCAGTGCAGTTTCAAATAGCAGTAGTTCAACAAACGTAAAGGCCAGAGAGTGTGCGGCCTGTAAGGACTTTATCTCTGCAGGACTCAGAATACCACGTGCATATGCACCGTAATGTAGGTAAAATTTGACCTGTGCACGTCATTCTCAGCTCTACATGCAGCTCTTCACATAACTTGGTACAGCTACAAACTCTAATACACTGACTGTAAACAAACAGGTTTCCTCTTCTGCATGACGATTACAGTCACCGTCTGCTGGTGTGGAGAGTTATTTCCTTTCATGCAGGCACACAATGTACGTGTTGGTGGGCCGTCAGCTGTAGTCTTTGCGGTGCATTCATGTGCAACTTTTTGGCTGAGATACAGCAACACAGGTGATGCAACTGTTGACTTTTGTTGCCGCTAGTTCTCTTTAGTCAGTTTGGTGTGTCTGGGCCTTTTGGGATCATCAATGTATTACTGTTTAAATAACAGAAAACCAATGACTTCATGCAGACTTGCCAATATTAGTGACAATTATAATTGAAAAATATACAAAACTGGTCTCACCTAACACTTATTTTCATTACTTATGTCTATGTCTTATTTATTTTACATGAATATTTAAAAGAAACAGCACTAAAAGCTGTTGTAAAAATTAGATGTTGGCAATTGAAGTGTAGAGGTCAATATTCAGTTGGTAATATTTATTTATTTATTTGTATGAGTAAATATTAATATAAAATAAAAGAAAAGAAGACAACATTTTTAAAAAAAAAGTTTCCATGGCAGGTTTGCTGAGAAGCTGCTCAAAATGGTCCTGTGACTGTATCAAATTTGAAGTAGATTTCATTGTACATTATCTACTGCCATGGCTGTGGCACAGGTGCGAATAAAGACGGACATATACGCCAAAAGGTGCACTGATAACTTTTTACTTAAACTAACAGCTAGTTCTTTTTGCCCGTTGTCTGCCCTGTTTGTTTACTCTAAGGTCACATTACGGCTCGGGAGGTGGTCGTCCACTAATCGAAAGATCGGTGGTCCAATCCCTGGCTCCACATGGCCACGTCGAACTATCCTTGGCCAAGATACTGAAACCCAAATTGCACCTGATAGCTGTTCTATCAGTGTGTGAATATATGTGAATGGTTACTGAGTAGCAGGTAGGGCCGTAACGGTACATGTATTTGTGTGGAACCGTTCGGTATGCGACTTTCGGTTCGGCACGACCCTGTACCGAATTATTGGGCGCAGGATATTATTTTATTTTATTTTGTTTTATTTTAATTCCGTTTTTGCGAGCCGAACCATTTAAAATATCTAGTTCCCTGACGGACATAATTGAGTGACGGACCGAGTCCGACCGTAAATCTCCGCTTTCACTTTGTGCAGCGCATTCTCGCATTTTGACAACATGGCAAGTGAGCCTGACGAACCTGAAGACCCACCCGCAAACCTTAAGTCCTCCGTT
Organism: Epinephelus moara; assembly: GCF_006386435.1. Lineage (NCBI taxonomy): Eukaryota > Metazoa > Chordata > Actinopteri > Perciformes > Serranidae > Epinephelus > Epinephelus moara. The sequence goes on from NC_065517.1 coordinate 37,531,465, forward strand.
TGGGAACACTTTGGTTTCAGGGTAAAATACGAAGATGGAAATAAACAAGTGGACAAGACAAAAGCAGTGTGCCGACACTGCAGAACAGCGGTCGGGTATGTACTTGGAAACACGTCTAACATGCTAACGCATCTAAAGCGACACCACCCGAGTTTGAACGTTAACCGGCACGACTAGAAAAAGCAATCTGGTGCAAACTACGATATCGTCGTCGTTTAAAAAGAAAGAGCGTTTCCCTGACCATCGCGCTAAAGAAATAACCAACGCCATTGGAGTTGAGTAAAATTGTTTAAGCTGCACTTTAGATATAAGCATGTTTTGTTTACTGCACTTTAACAAAGTGGGAAAGCTAAGTAAGTTCCTAGTAAAACTGAATCTGAGCAGGCTTTAAAGCTGACCAGCTGCACTATACTTTTTATTTTAATTGAGTAAAACTGTTAAAGCAGAAATGTATATTTATATTTTTCATTCAAAAAATGTGTTAAAAAAACAGCAGGATTTTATTTTTCACTTTTATATTTCTATTTTCATTCAAACAATGTGAAAAAGCAGGATTTTATATATATTTGTTAAAAAAAATGAACCGTGACTTGTGTACCGAGGTACGTATCGAACTGAGATTTTTGTGTACCGTTACACCCCTAATATTTAATAGTTGTCTATTTTTTTCATTACTGTACCGAAAAAAAACGAACCGTGACTTGTGTACCGAGGTACGTACCGAACCGAGATTTTTGTGTACCGTTACACCCCTAGTAGCAGGTGGTGCCATGTATGGTAGCCACCAGTGTGTGAATGTGACTGTGAAAAGAGTGGAGAGTTTGAGTGGTCGGAAGACAGGAAAAGCGCTATACAAGTGCAGTCAATTTACCATTTATGTTTGTAATTGCAAGAGATTTGCGACACTTCCAGTTTTAAAAGTCAGGAGGAAAAGGAAGTTATAAAAAAAATGCAGATAAAGGAGGCCAAATGGTGCAGTAATACACTTTTCTGGTGCAGGTAAATAAAAAAATAGTGCATGTAACTTTATAAAACTTAATAAGTTACATGCACCAGTACATGTAAACATAAAAAGCACTTCGAGCCGTGCTCTTCCTGGTGGCTGACAGTGGAGGATCTCTATCCCGTCACAAATCATGCGTTTTGATCAGGTCGACCCTGGCTTGGGCCGAGGAAGTGGGCTTGTATATACATTTGGCCTTCTTCCCTCTGAATTACGACCCAGTGCTTTTGATGGCGAGGTAGCTGCATGCACATGATGCACTTTCCAGATCAGTAGAAATAAATCAACAGGCTGCATGTCAAGTCTCACACTTGAGGGGTATTTAGGGGGCTTTAATCTGTAAATGTGAGGTACCTGCTGAGATTATGTACCTCTCCAATACTAATATACCTCTTGTACTTTCACAGATTTCTAGACCAGTAACCAGTCAAACACTCAGACACTTAGTATGCTTCTTTGTCTCAGGCCATATGCTATTTCTCAGGCTTCACTGTTCTTGTTGTACTGGGAAGACCTTCAATGAGTCGACTTTGAACCCCAATCCAATTTCTCTGTGCAATTCAAAACCATAAAGAGCAATTTTTAAAGAGTCTTTGTTTCGGTCATTGAAGAAAGGAAACAGTCTTTCTTGGATATGTTTGTACTCAAAATAGTGGACCCTTTGTTTTAAAAGACTTTCATTTGTTATGGCTTCATGTCTCTATTTCTGCTGGAGTTCAGTAAAAATGTAGTCTTGGTCGGATTTGACTGTGCGTGCAAGTGTGCGTCTTTTTGAAAGTCATTGAGGAAGTGTAGTCTTTTAGTAATCTTCAGGAGTGGAGGAGAGAAGGGGGCAACCCCAATAATGTTGTTTGACAGCTGGGAGCAAGGGTAGCAAGGCGATGGTGTCCCACAATGCAACTGTAAAAACAAACAGCATGTGAGTGTGTGAAACGGGGTGGGAGGCGCTGTTCACCACATACTGGAGTCAACGTATGTATACACACTCATACATACTCTGCAAACTCCTAACAGGCCTTGCGTGTGTCAGACTATAATCCAGTCCACTTTACACACGTGTATTATGACAAGCACAACCTCCATGTGTCCCCATTTTTCTCACTTTCTCTCTGTTGTTCTTTCAGTGCAGGCTGAGAGTTTCTAATCCTGTTAAGACCTGTCAGGACTAATACAACGACAGGTCACACCACCACTGCTACCTCTCCACCGCCACCCTGAGATCAGGGGTGTTGACACAGGAGAAAAGAGCCACTGTGTTTGCCTCTGAAGTGGTTACTGTCAAACCATCATGAACCAATCCTGGCTATACAGAGAGTCGGCAAATCATGTATGAAGCACCAGGATGCCCATTTGTTCCTTATAAAGATAGCATTGTATGGCTTCGGAGACCAATGCTAATCCTAACATGCAACTTTTGAACCAGAGCTTTTTTCAAATACTCAATGTATTTTGTAAAACATTGTACATCATCAGCACTGAAATCTGTCTCAGTCTGCTTCTCCCAACTGTTCTTCAGCTCTCTTGGACGAACTCTTGAATTCCTACACTAACTACCTCAGATTGGACACTGTATAAACCATACCATACTCATCATCCATACTGTAACTAGGGATGAGCGAATACACCATTATCTGTATTTGTATCTGTATTCGAAATGGATGGAGTTAAGACTAGAAGTGGGTGGCGTTTAACTTGAAAGTAGGTGGGGTCTATTCTGAAAGTTGTTATTTTAAGCCTGAAATTGATATGGGTTGATCAGACATTGATCTACTTATTATTTGTCCGAAGATTATTTACATACAACAATCTCAGAATTCATCTTAGGGTCATTTTTGATCAAAAGAGTAAGAGACTGAACACAAGTACGGAAATGAGGATTTCCCCTCTTCAGGAGTACAGATATTGACACATTTAACTAGTGTAGTACTCGTATTCGTACAAAGTATGTTATCTGTACCGGATACTTGTTTAATCCGAGCATTCGGCTCAACCTTACTGGTAACTTTTTTTTGGCATGGTATATATCATATGTAATGGATCGCACCTTACTGTTTCTTTTTTTTTTTTTAATATTTTGCACCTTCTGTTATGTTATTTTTGTCTTTTGTATCCGACTCCTCAAACTTTGTATTGCATTTCCCTCGGTATAAATAAAGGTCCTGTCCTGCTGTGTTTGTTAAATGTGATGAAACATGTTTTTACTGTGTTCATTTTGTTGATGAAATCTATGAATAAGTAATCTTCGTTAACAACGATAATAATGAATAATGTTTTTTCATAGCTAAGATGAGATGATGACTTTAAAAAAAAAAAAAAAAAAAAAAACGGCACTAAAATTGCACTATTTTTGTTGATAATGACAAAAAAGAGGAGAAAAAGTGTAAGTTATGTGTGTGTGTGTGTGTGTGTGTGTGTGTGCTCGCACATGTGTTTGCTGCTCTGTGTCCAGAGTGTTGGTTATATGCTGATGGAAGCCGAGGTGAAACTGTAGCAGAGCAAGTAATGATTTAAAGGTGCTGTATGTAAGAATGTGGCCAAAACAGTTACTGCACTCAAATTCAAAATACTGCCGCGAGTTGTGTCCGCCCCCCCTCCCCTACAGATTCGAGGTTGCTGGACAGCGGCACGCTGGAGACTGATTTGTTTGCCCACGGGCGGCTGCCGTGGCAGGGCTGCGTCACCGCGTCTGTGATCTTCGGTTTTCCAGCGGACCGTTCGAGCAAGTCCGGCTTCTCTGCTGCTAACGCTGCTGCCGGGATACAGCTGAGGAGGAGAAGGCTGCTAATGCTATGTACCGGGACACTGCTAATGCTGCTTGCCGTGCTGCTGTAGCTCAGTCGTAACTGTAACTGATGCTGAGACTC
>NC_065517.1:37536294-37555936 GCF_006386435.1 Epinephelus moara
TATTTTCATTGGTATCGCACAGTGGGTCCAAATTTTGGTACCGTGACAGCACTAATCTGGAGGGGGTTCATCTGCAAAAACTAATGAAAAACTAAACAATGATATTCGGTATTTGGTACTCGGTATTCGGCCAAGCGTTTAATAATATTCGGCTTCGGCCACAAATTTTCATTTCGGTGCATCCCTACAGGAAACTATATTTCAAAATAAAAGCACTGTGCCAGAAATTCACTGTCGTCTAAAATAAAGTGTGTTATTTTTAATAAACTTGACATGTTCATGAGTCACTTATGGCCCATTCTGAATGGACCCGGGACGCACTTTTGGACCACAACCCACCAAACCACTGGGTTAGACTAGACTGACTGAAATGTTCAATATAATCTGATGACTAAAAACAGACTACAATGTCAACAGCTGTCAATGACAAAAACAACAGATACAACTGTCACCTTCCACAGCATAGATATCTACAGTAGTTGTGGAAGGTTGTGTGGAATCTTAAATGTGTTGTATATTAAAATCAGTCACAAAAGACTATAAACGCGGACGAGCGACTGCAGCAAAGTGTGACAATACTGGGTAGATGGTGTTGATTTAAATGCATGACTAAACAAACACGTTTTGAGAGGCATCACCTCTAAAAGGTTTGAGCTGACAAGCCATGACCACCCAATACACACTTCTCAGCAACTACCAATCGACCTACGTCCATTTTAAAGACCTTACAGGAATTGACAGTAACAGTTACAAGGCTGATATTGGCGACCATTTTGAGAAATTCCTGACTGTGTGGTGATATTTCAATATTGCTGTTACAGTCAGAGCCAGACAAAGCTGCATGTCTGTTGGTGTGTTAACTTGTTTGTGCACAGGCATCTGTTTTAGAGACCATGGTGGGGCAAATTAAGTTGTTTGACTGCGTGATGAAAAGTTCGACTAACCCGTCAACATCATAAACAAATGTGCAAATTGATCCAGCTGACAGAGAGACAGATGAACCTTAACCAAAAACAAAAACAGAATTTGTGAAGCCTCTGGAGGCAAAGTATCCTGGCATCTATGAGCTGGACAGAAAATCATACTACAAAGCATAAACAACACATGTAAAGTGTCAAATAAAACACAAACTACAAAGAATTTTGTTCAGTCATTGTAATACACCATTCTTTTATGCCACATTTTCATTATGACGCTGACATATAAATACACAGTATTTAATTACGCCAAATGTAAGGTGATGTAATGGCAACCAGATTTTCTGTTTTGCCCACTAAAAGCTGATGCTTGGTTACCAACCTGGCAACCACTTTTAAAAGTTAGTGTATTGAGAAACCATGTACATGTAATTATTTTCATTTACGTTACACAAAATCATTTCTGAATTATAGAAAATTATGTACTCAGACAAATCAAACAGCAAAGGGAATTTTGTTTATACTATTATTTAGATTTCAAATCATCTGTGCATTTAAATGTATTTTTGGTCGTTGAGTTCAAATCCCTGTTGGCTCAAAGTGATGAGTCTCTACTGCACAATTTATCAAAAATAAAGACTGTCTTCAACTTTGATTTTGCACTTGCCTCTCTAGTGCTCAGCTTAGTGGTCAAGCGTTACCACAGTGTGCAGCAGTGGCCCTGTTTGGCCTAATTTAACAAACCTCATTATTAGACAAGGGAATCTCTTTATGACAGCTACTTCTAACTAATGGCTCACTCTTCAGAGCGGCTGGACACGTAATGTTTTCAGCAGCAGTGAACCAGCCCTGCCCAGCCCTGTGCCTGTGAGCTGTTGAACAGACACGAACACACAATGTGAGCATGTATATGTGTGTGTGTAAGAGTCTGCTCTGCAGGACACAGTATGTTGACCCATGGGACGGGGGCTCACACCGACGCACACACTATGACACACAAACACACGCTGTGGTTTCTCTTGCGGCCGCTCAGCTCATTCAGGCTCTGACCACCATCAGCAGCCCCCCTGCCTCGCCTGCTCCCTATCCCCGGGGATCACACAGCGTCGCTGGGCACTCACATCCTCAGCTGTGGGCAGAGAGCCAGCAGCTGGGGGTTGAGGCCGGGAGCGATGCGTGAAGGGCAGAGGGAGAAATCTGAGAGGAGAATTTATTAAGGAGGAAAGAAAAAAGGTGGATGTGAGGAGGCAAGGGGAAGAGGAAAAGGTGGAGGGGAGGTTGGTGGGGGTTACCTATCACATAGTTTATCATATACAAAAGTTCCAAAGTGTGCCTGTCATCCTGGAGACTGGGGTAGGAGAGCTGAAGAGTAAACGTCTGTGTGCTGATGGAGATGAGGCGATGGTGACATCGGCTACACTGTGGCTATTGTATGAAAGCTTTGGAGGAGTTTGCCTATCTTAAGGGTGATCTCTCAATGTAAATTAAATATATTCAGCATGGATGTTATTACAATTATAATAGACACAATTTCCTCACAAAAAAAGACTATCATTAAGTGTTTATTTGTGCTTTACCATTTCACCCACCATGAGCTTATTCAAACTTGCTGCCTAACACACTATTATTCTAGTAAAATGTCCGTGATTCAGCTTTGTCCACTTTGTTCTGGGCTCCCATCAAGGAAAAGAAAAAGCTGTGTCATCACGGGGGAGGTAGTGGAGGGGAGGGGGGCTGCTAAAGTGGCTGGTTCCCAGGCTCTTGCCCTCTAGGCCTGTTAATGCCTTCTTTCTCTGGACACACGTCAGCACATTAAGGGTGTGAGAAGAAAGGCAAAGAAGGAGCCAAAGAAGGGACCTAGAAAGGGAGACATTAAAAGAAGGACAGCGATGGAAAGATAGTAATAAGAGCAGCCTGTCAGGAGATCAGAGAAAGAGAACCGCGCTTAGCAACAAGTCCGACTTCCCCAGCATCCTTTCCTCAGTTCAGGCCCTGCCAGCCCCACATAAACACAGTGAACCTGTGGAAAGTTTCACTCCTCTCTGGAGGGTCCCCTTCTCTCCTCGCTCGTTTTATATCCGCCTATCTGGCCCTCGACTTTCTTGTCTTGTTTTAGGAAAATTCCGCTGGTGGTAATGGTGTGCGCCCCTGCAGCCCTAACGTCTTCCATGTGACCATCACGGAGGCAAATTTCCAGTTTGTGTTTGTTTTAGGCAAACAGATCAGTTGCCACTTCATCCATCTAGTTTACCTCTCCGTCCTGGAAGTTGACGTTCCACCAGACGTTCGCGTGGGCGCGTGGGCTCCGAGGGCCCAAAAAAATCCCCAACCCCACGCCAACATGTCACCTCCCTCCCCTGAGCTGCACTTTATTTTCAACATCATGTGACAAAGTCTTTGATATCAGGCCTGAGGCCAGAAGGGAATGGGAGATGGAGACAGGGAGAGACATTTGCATAGGCTTGTTAAAAGTCACCAATTAGGAAAAAGGCCTCACACATAGTGGCTTAGGCTCTGCCAAGACATAGTCTCAAACCAGGACAACACCGCCATCTGCAGGAGAGCAGCAGGACTAAAACCTAAACAGATATCTGCCACATCTCAGTGCTACCAAACAACACAATTACCACAAAACCAGGGGAAATATTATATTTTTCTTTATCAGCTGGCTCTAGTTTAGTCCTGACACTACAGCTTAAGAAACAATCAACTTAAAAGTCTTGCTTCTTGGCCTCCTCAGCTGCAGATGGCGCTCTGATTCCACTCCCTGTCTATGACTGCGGTAAGAGCTGGAAGACGGCCTTGTTTGTTTAGCCAACAGTGTTGACGCCCACCCACAGGTGCCAAAGGTATAGTGAGTACCATGCCAGCTGTTTGCAAGCCACAGCAGCCCCTGCACTGCTTGGCTTCACCCTGCTTGACTGCCTGATCTCACAGGAAGGGAGGAAGTGGTTGAGTTACCCAGCAGCAAATTTGAGGTTTATAAAGGGAGAAAGCCGTAAAAAAAATCCAAGTGCAGTTTCCTCTAACTCAGCAGCTAGCCACGGTGAGGTACTCTGTCTTAATCTGTAATTCTTTCATTGTCATTAGTCAGTGTTAGGACCGACCTCAACACACAGTCAGAGATAATGGAGAAGAAACGTAAAACATGACTGTTTAAAGCGTTATGTTCAGTGTCGTCCTTAAATACAGACACTAAAGGCAGGAGATTCAATTTCATGGAAGCTTGATTGCCTTGTAAAAGTTAGATTCATTACTCTATTAATCTGTTGTTACCTGTGTCACACCAGGGAACCACCCACAGCGACCACAGGCAGGCAACACACGCTCACTGTGAGACCAATAATCGAAAAAATGTTGCTCATGACATCAGTCATCGCTCTGGCAGGCCAGCAAATAGCACACACATAGTCTAACTGCAGGGGGAAATACCTTTGCATTTCTCATGATAGCATAAAGCTGCATTTTATTTGAGATGTGAAATCAGTTAGGCATGTCTAGCATTTGGATTTCATGAGAGCTTACCTTAGCATGGTGCTGTCTCTGCCAAGAAGTAATGGGAAGAGGGGGTAAGGTACAGTAGAGAGAGAGGGAGAGAGAGAGAGAGAGAGAGAGCTGGCAGCTTTGCCTGGCTTGTTATTGCCAGTACAACGAAGCTCAGTTCACACTCAGCTGTGGCATATTTGGAAAACTTCAAGCAAAGCGGCGAGAAGAAAAAAAAAAGCTTTTAAATCAGTTCCACTCTCCAGTAAATTACAACCCTGCATTTTTAATTTCCTCTCTCCATACAATGTTATTCATTGGCATCCAAGCCAAACATGGGCCCCTGCAGCCAGCATAGCTTTGCAGGACAAACTGTCCTCTCATGCCGTCGCTACCTGTCAGGAGTGCAGGGGCGTGACTGAAAAAATGCATTCCTTGATGTAGAGCTGAGAGGTGTGTGAGGTGGAAGAAAACGGAAAAAAGAACAAATAGAGACTAAACCACTGAGTGTAGATTTAATCTACAAGAAATGGTTACGTGCCCAGAATTTGGGCTGAGTTTACATCATAAGCGGTTTCAAGTAGTCTAAATCTGATCACTGATAGCAGTCATTGGCAATTATCTTAATATGTTTGCCCAAATGAACACTGTGGTCAGGAGGTGTCTGCACATTTTTAAGAAGATCCAGACGTGCAGCTGCATGAGACTTCAAATTCAAATGCAACAATAGTCCTGCGACGTATTTTAGGTGTGCACTGCTGCCGTGTCGAATGCTGAATTCGTGGACTTTGCATACCAATATTTCATGGCAATAATATCGCAATTACACGCTAAGAAGAGAATGTGCATACCCAAACATGCTTAGTCCATGCCTCAGGAAACTGTCTAAGCTCCCCTAACCACTAGAAAGAGACACACTTGGCTGCTGAAATAACATTAAGAGCCTGCTACTATAATAGCAAAGCCTCATTTGTTAGCATTAGATATCTAAATACCATCTGAAAACCATGGCTCATTCTGATTAAGCAGGGTCTTGTAACAGTGTAACATTTCAAACTGTTTTAACACCCGCTGTGGTGTGTCGACCCCGTGAATGTATATCTCCTGTTTGCAACCAAGCAACCCTCCAGTCAGGAGTTAAATTTCATGTTGCACTAAGCAGACATGTTATCAAATCTAAAATGGGTTTAGATTTACTTTACTCAAGCCTGACTGAGCTGTAGTAGCATTATGCAGGAACAATATCATTTAAAAAGGTATTCTACCGTCACAGTATATCTGCTTTTGTCATCAGGTCTGAGCACTGTAGGACTGTTTGACAGAGATGTCGAACAGGTTTCAAACATGAAAGAGGATATGAGATCTCATTTAGTGCACCAGACTGCCAAGACTTGCCAAGGTTCTGCGAATTCAGCTGTTTCTGTGCCACACAAGGCGATAGGATAAGGCACCTGGCTTTTGCTTAGACAGGCCTTGCATGTCTATGTAATCCGGAGAGACAGCAAGGGCAGGGCTCGAACTTCTCGTTAGATTTAGCCCAGAACACAACAACATAATCATGTCATTACCCCTGGGCCATTCTGCCACATTGTTGTTGCGGGTGGGAGACACTGGATTTGATTTCAGCAGACTTAGCTGACCTCCGCTTCATGGCCCACCAGAACAGGGGAACTACAGCAGGCCGTCCTCCACGCTGGCACTGGGCCTAGCCAAACATTTTAACTTTCATAGACAAAAACAAAACCGTTTCGCCTTTCTTTCCCCCCATTTCTCCCAGTTCTAAAATATTTTTTTATAAAGCATTGAGAGGACGTGTTTCTACTAACTTTTTGGTCTCGCAATTTTGTGCTGCTGTTGCAAAATTCTGCCAAAATTCCTCCGCACACCCCCTCCATCTTTCTGCTCCAGTGTTGATTATTTTGCTTTTTGTCTTTTCTTTCCTCCTAAATGTGTTATTCATCCTGTTCCGTGTGTCTCCAGGCACACTTCAGAACTGGATATAAAATAAACAGTCGCGTTTTCACCCCTGTCGCTAGGCCTTGACTGCATATACCTGTAACAATAAACAGCTGGGGTTCTGGGCTTGTTTATACTCATCTCTAGCCGTTTGAGGACAGAAGCACAACAGGAACTAGACTGTGTGTATGGATTTGCTAGGCAGACGCCCACTACGGAGCATTGGGTTGGTGGACGCTACTAGACCATGATAGAGCGGAGGCTGCTGGCAGGTAGTGTGTGCTCTGTCTGGCAGAGCTGAGGTTTACCTTGGAGTGACACCAACCATCTGCATGCTATAAGGACTAAATTGCCAGCTTGATGTCCAGCAAGCGAGACAAAACCGTTCCACATACATGAGAGTGTGTGTGTTTGTGTGACTCTGTGTATGTATGTGTACGGCTGAGAACCAGACAGAGACAGAAATACTAAGACAGAGTGCTGCTGTACAGAAGCCATCTCATTCTGTAAAAATCATATTAAACGTTCATCATTTTCCATTTTGCTCCATTGTTTTCAGTTGAAGCTGCTTTTATCAATATTTTTACCCCAACAATAAATTAAATTACTTATTAGAATGTGAAAGGAATCACCCGTGGCGATGAACTGCAAGGATTTATTGCTGACTTTGAAGTTCTCCTACAGAACCTTTTAGAGTCTTTCAGCTCATTGTTTTGGTTTAACAGACTGCAACTTCACTGTTTTAACACTGATAACCTGTCTAAGCTGCATGTTTTTGCCTTTACAGTAAGTTGTTGTTTGTTGTTGTTTAATGCTTTGCCTATTTCTCACCACAGTTGTTTTCAGAAACATATTTTAGTGTTCTGTTTGGCTGTAAAATAAGAAGAAAGAGTTAAGCCAAAATCTGGCGTCTCCCAACAGCCGGAGCAAACTTTGTCTTTCTCTCTGATTTGTTGTTTTTTGGTCATGTGAGCTGTGAATTCTTGCAAATGCCATTAGAAGTACTACCAGGAGCAGCAGTGATTCCCAACCTATGGTTCATGTGGGGGAACTTCCTCAGGTTGCTAGGGGTGGGGGAAAAATGATACAGCATAGTATCGCGATATTTTGCGTGGCAGTATCATATCAATACATGAATTTTTTTTAATTAGGGTTTTTTGGGGGGCATTTTTGCCTTTATTAAACAGAACAGATCTAGAGTGAAAGGGGGAGCTGTGAGTACGTGGAAAGTTTATAGAGAGAATATATCAACATATTAAGACAGCTGTAACACTGCATGTTGCAGTTATGTAAGAGTGCATGAAAACTAATTAGCAAGTAAGTGCAAAAGTTCAAACAGGTAGCTCAAAGTAATGAATAAACAGTTTAATTGAAAGATAAGTAATGGATAAACTGCTGTCATTGTAAGCCATGAAAAATTGGGGACAATGAAGTGCTTCGTAAGTTCCCTGGACAGGACTGTGGGGGTACCTTAGACCAAAAGGTTGGGAACCACTAAGTTAAAGCGCCTACACCTATAGCCGCTGTACCCACATCAAAACTAGACTAACACCTTCTCAAAATTGTAACTAAGGGTGCTTTCACACCTGCCCTGTTTGGTTCAGTTCAATCAAACTCAAGTTCATTAGCCCCCTCAGTGCGGTTTGTTTGGGCAGGTGTGAACACAGCAATCACACTCGGGTGCGCACCAAAACAACCGGACTGAGACCCTCTTGAAGAGGTGGTCTCGGTCTGGTAACAAACGAACTCTGGTGTGGTTGGTTTGTGGTGAAAACGCGTTCCGTCCTGGATGTGAACCAACTGCAGTCACATGACACATTGTTTGGGTTAAACATGAGCATGTTACAGTCCTGGAGGATTATTAATGTGCACCTCCTCCTGTACTGCCTTAATATGCACATTCAGCACATCCAATGCATCAAAACATTGTTTTCTAGTTGGAGCCACGCCTCGTTTTCAAACTGTATGGTTTGACTAAAATGAACAATGACAGCAATATAGTCCACAATGAGCAGCGCTAAAATCAACCTGCGTAGTTGTCCCTCCATTGTGACATTAGAAAGTGTCACATTTATCTTGCAAGTGTACTCTTCTTCAACGTTTGCTTTACTTCCTGGATTTTTCCCACATGGAAATTCTGACCAATCGAGCAGCTTTCTCGTGCAAGGCATTTGTTCTGGTCCGCTTGTAAATGCTGCCGTGAGAACACGAACCAACTCTAAGCAATTATACAACTTTGTGACAAAATTAGTCCCTGATTCAGACCAAAGGAGACGACTCTAGGTCTGAAAGCACCCTAAATGTCAAAGTTTTCAGTGCCAGTAGAAATAGTTCGTACTGAGGTCTACATTTAAAAAGTTGAACACACACTAGTAAACCCATTTATATTACAAACCTTCTGCTCACAGAGATCGCTGCTCTCTATGAATGATTGAAAGTCGTCTCCTGTTTCGTATCCACACAAGGCAAAACACAGGGGTGCTATAGGGAAATAAAAATCAAAAGCAGTGGGATTCCTTGCGTCTACTATAAATCCAGCTCCATGTCACTGACCTTTCACATTATATGTTCTGCACTGGGCTCAGGCACATGGGATATGCTGTTTGGAGTCCAGGTCCCCTCCTTTGTTCTGTGTCATCACCTTTGGAGGCTCTCTCTGTATCAATAAAGCAGAACTGACTGTTAGACAATCATTCAGTAAAAATGTTGACAGTGTGGACAGACATACAGTATGTCAAATACACACTGATGAAAGTACAGCTACGAGCTGACAAAGGAGGGTTACAGTAAGGTAACCTTGAGAATTGGCAGTTCGTGCTATAAAGTGTCTAACTGTAGCAAATTCACTAAATCTAGTTGGGATTATGGGTTGGCCCACACACAACCTTCATGGTTTAGTCAGGTATGCAGAGAAAGTTTCATAAATAATCTTCCCAGCGTCTCAAGACACAACACGCCGGACAGACGCCTTTAATTCAGCTGACAAGAAAATTAAAAGCCTTCATTACCCTTAAGTCATCTAGGGGAAACAAACTTTAACAACTCAGACAATCACAGTATAAATGTCGTTTGGCCAATCCCCGGCCAGCTCTGGGGCTCTGATTAGTTTTCCAGAAGGATGTGGGACTCACAAGTGTGGCAGCTGCTTAAAATAAAGTGACAATATTTAATGGGGTTTCAAACCTCAGCGAGTCACAGCATCCTGCCAAGCCCGTAGTGATGGCATGCGCCCAAACCCCGTTTTTATCGAACAGGACACGCAGGAGTGAGCTTGTTCTCTCAGCTCAGTGCCATTAGGACGCCTGGATGCAGTCAACCATTTGCGAGAGTTGCGTTTCCCATCAGCAGGAGCTTTTTATGCGTGCCATACGTGCACATGCGCTGACATACATTTTTGAGGTAACTGCTCTCCTGACAATCAACGGCATCAGAAAATCCTGTAAAGTCAAGTAAATCTAATAGGGTTAGGTCAATTTGTGAGGTCTGGGCAACACTGTTTTCATTATGATGATAAAATCCTAATGAAAAACATTCTCTGACGGTTTTCACTTCATATGTGACTAAAGTATAACGTGTGCAATATTGTTTCATCTCTTTTGACTGTCTCTGAGCCTGTTTACACCTGACATTAGAATGCGTTTCCACATGCATCTCAAGTAGGGGTGTTGGTTTTAATTAATTTTGCATTTGATAGCCTGTCATCCATTAATCAATCAAATTATTAATAAAAATACAAACAAACAAAAAAAACAAAAACAAATTGATGTGAAATACAAGAGGCCTTTCCTTTTAATCCAGCGCTCCACTGACTCAGTGAGCTTTAGCGCAACAGTGACAGGGCTAACATTAGCTACTAACATTACCTAATGGTTAGTTGAGTCGAGCTGTTTTGGTGTCAGATTTGTTTGAACTAGGGTTGCAGCATTACACTGTGAAACCGCATACTGTGGTATGAAAATTGACATTTATCATACCATGTAGATTTGTTAATCTGCGGTAGGCTTGGGCGGTATCTAATTTTTTCCATACCGTCACACTTTCACTTGGGTATACAGAAAATGACAGTTTAAGTGTCCAGTCTTTCAGCTCCGTCTCTAACCTGTGTAAAGGCAGCAACAGAAAGTTAGCCCATCTGTCAGGGAGTCAGGAAGGACGTCAGATGAATAGGCAGTCTTTCACTGTGGCCTAGGACACATGACTGTCAGACCACTTCAAATGTGGTCTGAAAATTCAGATTTTATACACTGAAGACACATTTGATGCATTCCCATCTCTACTTAGAGCTGTCCACCTGTGATCTGATCCCTGAAGACACATGTTAATACCAGGTGTAAACAGAGCCTCTGTTGCAGTCAGCTCAGTCTACATGCCATGATCAAGGGCAGCTGAAAGAGGTGTACAGTCACACACACACACTCACATAGAGAGAGGGGATCTCAACAGGAAATGCAATTACTGTCTGTCTGGGCACGGCATTCCTCACAGTATGGCCAATTTCACAGCAATTTCAGTGAGTCAACAGGTCATAAGTAATCATAATGAGCACCTTAATGTTTTCACACGGAGCAGAGCACCCCTTTGTGGTTTTATCCCTTGACCATTTGATCCTTCTAATCATCTACAAGCTATTTAAACTGTACACAGGAGCTGCGGGCTTGTACAAGTCCCTGGAGGAGGCCCACCACCTCTGAGTTTGTGGAATACTGTCATTTAAACACTATGTCAACAGGGATCAGGTTACTCACATGGTTTCTCTTTTGCTCAAAGGGCTGGTGGCGGCGTACAGTCGAAGTGGACATTGCGCTGACAGTGTGCTGTCAGGGCCTCAGGTTGTGAGGGGATATTTTACGCTGCAAGTCATTATGGCACCACACTTTTCAAGTTGTGTCTGACAGGTTATGGTTGGACCTTTGTTGGGGACTGTGCTGCAGATAGCATAAATAACACCTTTAAAATGAATGGCTGCAGGGCAGATACTATATCTCTAAAGTGTTGTCTGTCTCATAACTTGATCAAACAGACACCCAGAGTGAGTGAAAGAGGATCTGGGATCTATGGCTTAAGGGATTTCTTAGACAATTGCAATAAAGCTGCTACTTTAGTTACCCAAACAGAAATGTAGAAAAATACCTGTAGCAGACAACTCACATGTACACCTATTTCTTTTAACACCTATGCTTTTTCAAGCCGTGTTAGTGGCATGGCTCTAGGGATGACAACGCTGTCTGACAAAGGGTCCACCTCTTTGGTCCAGACTGAAATATCTCAGTGACTATTGGATGGACTATAAAACATTGTATGGACATTAATAATCCCTAGGGAATCAATCCTATGCATTTTGGTGATGCTCTAACATTTCCTCTGACACCACCAGCAGGTTGACCTTTTAGTTTTTTAGTGAAATATTAGAACTATTGGATAGCTTGCCCTGACATTTGATACAGAGATCCATGTTGCCCAGAGGATGAATTCCACTGACACTGGTGATCTATTGACTTTTCCTCTATGTTACCAACAGCTTAAAGTTTTCTCTAAATCTACAAAATATGTCACTATCGACCAGACAGTTTGGCATAAAGGTTTGTAGAGACATTCGGGGTTCCCAGATTATGAAGTATATGAACATTGGTAATCTTCTCACTTTTCCTCTAGTGCCACCATGGGACATTGACATTCAGTGTTTAGACTGACTTGTCTAAGTAACTATTGGATGGATTACCATGAAATTTTGTACAGATATTAGGATCCGGACCTACGCCATGCTTTGTTGCATTCTCAAAGTTATTGTTACCAATGTATGCGCACGTAGGCATGCTCAAAAGCAAGAGCGACACCAATGCAGGACGCAAAGGGTTCCCAAGTATCTGTTTATTAAGGCATGATGGTTGCGCCCTAAGATAAAGAAAACACAACTTTTAAAAAGCAGCAGCACGCACCACATGTCATGTTACTATGAGCAATAAATCACAGTTGGCAGATATCTTTCTTCTGTAAATATCAGTCTATAGTAAAAATATATGGAGCCAGGACAGTGACTACTAAACTGAAAACTGAAAGTGGTGACAGGAAGTTGGAGCTGAAACTGCTGTCACTCAAGAACTTGTCATTGTTAAAAATAAATAAATAAATCCAATACAAGTGACAAATGTGTCAATGGCAATGTTTTCTTTTTGTGTTAATTTTTTGTTTTCAATACCCAATTGTTTTTCAATGCCAAAATTTAAAATCACTGGCCCCATAAATATGGAGGAGAAATGTATTATTTTAGTGCAAGACCACCCAGAACTTCGTGACCTGTCCTATAGACAACATCTTATAAACACTTTAATAACAAGTCATCGAAGAAGATCAGCTCTGAAATCAACATCTGGTAAGTAGGCTATGTTCTGATGCTGGTTATGGTCAGGCACACCCTTGAAAGTTGGCACAGGAGTAGCACCAAGCGCCTAACCCCACATCTTCTAGGCGGTAAAAGAAGGGGCATGAGTATGAGCACTTAATGTCTCCATTAGGATGTAATGTAACATTGGTGATTCCATGACTTTCCATGACAACGCCATCATCAAGTCAAAACTTAAGTCTCTCCAATACTTCAGTTTACAAACAAATGCCTGCAAACCTTTGTCATTCCCGACATTCTCAGCTGTATTGAGGTTGGTGCCAACTAGCAAATGTTAGCACGCTAACACACTAAACTAAACTACTGGATATTGTAAATGTTATACCTGATCAACATCAAGATGTTAGCACCTTAAAATGAGCATCTGTCTGTTAGTCTGGTTGAGTTTTAGCTTTTGTCCACAGTAGTATCTTAAATTTTATCAACCGTATTAGATTTTTTGCATTCTCTCTTTCTGCTACTTTTCAAAATGTAGCTTTTTCACAGATAAAAAATTAAAACAAGGAAAATAAAAGTTGTTATAGCTGCATGTATACAGATATGGTATAAGCAGACACACAACTGCACTGAAGGAACACACATGTTCACAGGTACACACATGTACACTGACACCACACAAGCAGTGGCTGTGAGTCCAGGTCGTCGGTGCATACCTCTGTCAGTGCCAAAATGATTAAACAAATAGCCCCTTTGTGCGCCGCAGCCTTGATTAAGCTGAGTTGTATGTACCCTCTGAAAAAGAAATACAGGAAAGTGCCTTTGGTGGTGCCAAAATTCACTTGCCCTGTTAAAACATCGCTGCTGTCAAAGTTGTTTTTACTCTCTCACATGGAAACTAAATTTATCATGCCTCTCCTGAGCATTCAGGGTTTTTTTAAAAACAGAATGAGTGTGATTATTTATGTGAAAAATAAACACTGAAACTTTATCTGCATTAGTGGTCACAGGATGCTGACACCAATAAATTTCAGCAAGATATTATTTGCAGTGCCTCGATAGCAGTGGAAACAGGGTTGTTGTGGTTTACTTAATAGATTGTGGGATCTTTAATATTATACAAGCCCAACATTAGTGATCAGGATCAGACAAATTATACACCAAAATACAGAGGGGAAAATTCGTCTTCACTCTGTGTCATTATGAATATTTAGTATTGAATTATAATTTAGTTTTAACTATAAAATATAATACATGAAGATCTGACCACCTCACAGTTATACTCATCCTCTCAGTTAAGAATGAATTAGGTTTTCAACAGCTCTACATGTAATTTCCTCCAACATTTATCTTTATGTCAAATTGATATATCTGCGTAACAGAGCAGACAGGAGGAAAGTACCATTTTTGGTCCAACATCAAATCTATCAATGCCTATAATCTATATAAGTCAGCAATATCATGCTGTAAAAATGTACATGAGCATGAACAGTGAGCGAATAGATTAAATTAGGTGTGCAACCCTGCACTCTAGTGGTGATATTCTGCCTTGCAATTTAATGACTATTTTTTAATCACCATCCCACTCTGTAGTTAGCTGAAACAATTAGTCGATTTTTCAATCAAACAGAAAATTAAGCGGCAACAATGAGAAAAAATCCCCCAAATTCTCTAGTCCAGCTTCTTAAATCTTTAATATTTGGTGGTTTCCTTAGTTTACTATGACAGTAAATTGAATATCTTTGGGTTTGGGACTGTTGGTCAGACAAAACAAGACAATCAGAGATGTCACTTTGGGTATTGGCAAACTGAAATGGAGATTTTTCATTGGTTTTGGACGACGAGACCAAACAATTAACCGGGGTTGGAAATTTACTGCACACCAACTCACAAGTCAAATATTTTTACCAGCCAGTTTCTTAACCAGCAGTGTATCGAGATCTGCTGAAGCAAAAAGCTGTTTTGTTTCATAAGGTAAACCTTTAAAATCTTAAGGAAAATACTGATACTGATATATGCTTTATTGGCATGAATGTCAAGTGAACAATAATGCCAAATCAGGTCCTTGGTCATTCACTGTTCCTCAGGTCATTAAGATCTGAAATCGGAAATGACAGAGTTGAACTTAGTAAAAGTAAATGTGCCTTATAATATTCTCTCTCTCTCTCTCTCTCTCTCTCTCTCTCTCACACACACACACACACACACACTCAGCACACCTAATATTGATGGATGCGTGAAGGCTGAGAGGTCTCACATTTTAGAAGCAAGTCAAACCTGTAAAATGTTGCTTCAGAGGCTTTTCCAACCTGACCAGAAAACAGTTCTTTGAAATAAACAATGAATACCTATTGTGGTCATATCAGTCCCACCCACCCCCCACTAAGACACCCCTGAATTAATCAATAATAAAGAAAAAAAGTTAGTTACTGCCCTGGTTGATTTTGATTAACAAAACGCTTTTCAAACTGTGAAGAGAATAATTTCTGTTCCAGCAGACAAAAAGACAACAGGAAGTCACACTCGACAGTTTGCTGAACGCAGTAGAAACCCGAACCTGTTAGAGGCTTCAGGTCGTAAAGACTTAGGAGCTGTACACATGCTGTGTCTTTAACTGCCTGGAAAATGCGAGGTCGGGCACTGGGCGGTACTCTTGTGCCTCTTCTGTGCCAGCTTTCAACGGCGCGGAGGCAGGTTATGTTGGTACGTCGGTTGCTAAGCGACCATAGCCAGCACCCCATCATAGCCTACAATGCAGAGCTGATCTTTTTCCAGGCTGTTTTGTAAGTGTGTATTGGGCCTAAAAAATGTCCGTGGGACAGATGTAAAGCTCTGGCAGCCCTGCATTAAATGATCAACTTCGTCTTCTTATTTACCACAGACCGATATTTACAGAAGAAGGGAAAGATGTCTGCCAGCTGTGACTGGTTGTCACTCATCACATGACATGGGGTGCACGCAAAGTTGAACTCTGTTTATCTCAGGGCGCAGCTGGTGCAACTTGAAAAACAGACGCATGGAAATGCGTGCGTGTTTGAGACGCCTGCCACAGGTCTACATTGAAAACAATGGATTTGATGGTGCAAAAAAACGCAGCATGTGTACAGCCCTTTACACTTCTCTGTAGTGCTGAAACAATCTGAAAAATAATGTCTGCTTAAAATGCCCTTAAACAAACTTTTAAAATAGCCTATAATGCTACTTTCTCATTTAAAAGCTCCTAGAAAACGAGCCGATTGTCTGATTGATGCTTATCGTCTCACACTGCACTTGATCTCATGCAGGCTGTAATGTGTAGACATCCCTTCAAGCAGCATCTTCTCACTATTTATCCCTGACACACCCAGACTATGCCTTTCTCTTGCTTAGCATCTGTTTGAGATGACACATCACTGAATTATAAATGACCCTCCTTTAAGATTCTTTTGATTTTATATTCATATAGAGACTTTAGAGCTATTGAATACATTATACAGAGGTCTCCTGAGGAACCTGCATTATTGAAGTGAGGTTTCGTTTAAAACTATGTTCTCTGCTGCTCAAGAAATTTTAGCAGACAACTGGGCACCATTGCACATACCTCTGACACATGAAACACTGTTTTAAATGCATCATTCATGAGAAATGCTTCTGTGGAAAGGTTCTACTCTTCTACCTGTCTTCCCCCCTGCTGTTTTCCATGGTTACATCTATTATATGGTTTCCTTCCTTTTGAGTTGTCTTTTTTGAATAAGCAGATATGAATTATTAGAGTGTCCATAGAGGCCAGGCAGAGCAGAGCATCACAGATACAATACAGAGTTTAAAAAAATTCCCAACAGTGCAGAACCAATAGTAAATCCGCAGGGCGGTCCTTCGGTGGCTCGCTGTGCTCGTAAACATAGTCCGACTGCGTTAAAAATTTTAAACAAAGTCCCTGTAAGTCCCTCATTTCCACAATCTTGTGGACTGAGCACACGTTTGATAAAACGGAGTTAAATCTCTCAGCATCCATTTTCGAGCTCTCGTGTGTTTGTTTCCTTGCGGACGAGAAAAGGGGGAGCGCACATTTCCAGGAGGGCATGTTAGAAAGGGGTGTCCCCAGACTATCAGAAGGCAGAGATCTCTGATTGTCTGGTGGCAGAACTACAGTAACAATAAAGCAGATTTACACTTCATAGGTTTACAGTTCTAAAATAAAACAGACAGATGAAGACTCTCACCTCACATATTTCCAATTTGAAACTGTTGAGGAGCTCACAGTGCATCCAGATACGGCCTATGTCAAGCTAAGGTTGCAGAGGTTTTCATTATGTCAACAACTGAGAATAGGAAGTTACACAGTATAGCACCACTGTATCACTGTAGCTCTTTAAAGCTAATGTGAGACAGGTGATCAGTGGGTGGAAACTGACCCCATCTGAATTATGACAGATTCATGACAATGAATGAAAAATGAATCAGCTAGACTGGCATCTCCACACCAATTTGAAAATGGGAATTAGTCTAGAACTTCTCAGTTCATGTCAGATTTCCAAGGGGCGTTATCAACAGCCACAGAGCAAAACACCTTAGGTTTTCACTGAGACATTTTTTTGTTTTCTGGTGGCCAGCAGGGCCAGTTGGTAAATTCAAATCCTGTCTGGCGTACTGCAAACACATTTTCTTTTTTCTTAACAACAAAAGCTTTAAAGTGAAATTTTTTACAGATTTTAAACCAGCTCTGTGTCACTGCAGTGTGTGCAGATGAACGGTGTTTGGCCTCCCTTTGTGTTGCCAGTCTGGAGCTCCTGGTGCAACATGTAGGGAAGTTGAATGTGCTGCAATCTTACAGAGCTGGTTTAAAATTGACAACATTTCCCTGTTGTCTGTTCTTCTTTTAGAGAAAATATACTGTCCAGTTCTTTTAATACTGACATCATAGCACATTTAAAAGAACACTCCACATCAGCAGCAGCCATCTTGGTTGTCTACATTGGCACTCCTCTGTCAATCGTCATATGAAACCCACCCCATATTAGACTACAGTCATAATTGGCCTGGCCTGATTTGGCAGGACCAGACGCATCTGCCAGAGCAAATGAAACATTCACAGGTTATGAATCAGCTACCGTCATTCATAAACCTAATGAATTGCTTCCTTCCTGCACTGTGGAGCACAGCGTTTGATGGCAATGTCACTGCAGGGATTCAACACATGGAACCATATGTGACGTATAATTTGAATAAAACTAGAAGATCCCTGTGTGCATAGTTGTGCTCAAGAACATTACCATTAGCCTTAGAGACCGGGACAGGGATACTCAACTTGCTTTGCCCAGGGACCACTTTTGCAAAATGACAGGAGGCCAGTGGCAGCAGCCCCAAACAGGTATGCTAGGGGCGTTTTAAGGAAGTGAGGACATGGGGGGCTTAGCCTGAGCCTCTGTTGGGCTATCCGTGGGGCACTCTCCTGGCATTTTTGTTTTTGGTAAACAAGCTTCAATTTGATCATTTTGAGTGCACTCTGGCATCTTATTTACATTAAAAGTACCAAAAACTGACTAAAACTGGACTGGGAAGTTTAATGCCACTCCACAGGAGAACAAACTTTGTTGCTGTGTAACATAGGTGGAATTAAGAATGAATAACTGTCCTGTTGTATATGAAGACATAAGGGTTGTATTTTTCAGTAAAATGACCTCTATTGATGTTGATTTGTTTTGGTATGATAACCATGACAAATGTGAGAAATGTTTTAGAAGGGGAACCGTTTTTGAAGCAGAATGTGTTTGGTGGGCCTGGGATAGAAGGCAAAGTATTTTGTTTGGGACTGAACAGTAAAAAAAAATATGTACTTTGGATTGTTCACTGCAACTTTATTGTTTTTGTAATGGTGTCTTGTCAGCCAATGAGGGTCGGGCACATGCTTGTGTGCATAAGACAGAATTAAGAATCAGATCAAATCTACCTGTATACCTGTGTTTATACGGATACCTACAGTATATACAATATCTACTCCTGTAGCTATGTAACTTTGACAAACTCACCTTAAATTACTTAAAATATTATATAAATTTTGTTTTCACAAATTATTAATTTATGTTACTGATTAATTAACCCAGCTGAAAGACACACACATTTCATTAAGGTTTAAAAAGCACCTGTCAGACTAAACTGAGAACAGATTGATGACGAGTAAAGAGGGGACACACAGTACAAGCTATTTTTTCCATACATTCCAACAAGGTGGAAAACTTAACATCCATATGACGATACAGCTCGGAGAGATTTGTCATCACCCTTTTCATCTATTATTGAGACCAGTGTGGGGCTATTTATGGATCCACTGGTCTTCTGGATTGGCCGTCAAGACTATCCAACAGTGATGATGCACAGAAAGAAGGTATGTGGTAATGACCACTCAATGTCTCACTTTTCACTCCCTTTTCACACCTGTTATTGATCTCTCTTCTGACAGAAAATGTGAGAAAGAACAAACTCGTATGACATTTAAACATTTCTGATACAGCTTACAACCTGCTTCACATTTCACCCAATATCACTTCATTTTTTCTCCTTTTCTTCTATGTGACAACGTTTCATTAACTCTTTTACAACCACACATCAATCGAATTAAAATCACACAGCATTCAGTATTCAGATTCTTTCAATATCGCAACACAGGAGCAATAACCAGACAGACAGTATATATTCAGATTCAGATTCAGATTCAGATTCAGAATACTTTATTAATCCCCGGGGGGAAATTGTTTTTGTTCCAATGCTCCGTGCAAAGTAGAAATAGAAATATAGCATGAATGGAAACAAGAGATAAAGATGAAGATATAAATAAAATACTAAAATAGACAATGAAATAAGTAAAATAAATATTAAAGTAGACATTAAAATAAAATAAAATAAAATAAAATAAATATTAAGTAGACATTAGAATAAAATAGAATATTGAATATTAAAGTAGACATTAACA